>NC_057724.1:71391000-71412447 GCF_004010195.1 Chiloscyllium plagiosum | reverse complement strand
CAGGGAGGCGGTGCCGGGCTGGAGGGATTCGGCTGAGACAAGTTGGGGGGATGGGGGGATGAAGAAACTGGTGAAGTCCAAGTTCATCCTCTGCGGTTGGAGGGTTCCCAGTCGGAAGATAAGATGCTCCTCCTCCGACCGTCGGGTTGTTGTGGTTTGGCGGTGGATGAGTCCAATGACCTGCATATCCTCGGTGGAGTGGGAGGGGGAGTTGAAATGCTGTGCTACAGGTTGGTTGGGTTGGTGCGTCCGGGTGGTTCAGAGGTGCTCTCTGAATCGCTCCGCAAGTAGGCGGCCTGTCTCCCCAATATAGAGGAGGCCACACCGGCTGCAGCGGATGCAGTAGATGATGTGGGTGGAGGTGCAGGTGAATCTGTGGCGGATATGGAAGTTTCCTTTGGGGCCTTGGAGAGAAGTGAGGGGGGAGGTGTGGGCGCAAGTGTTGCACTTCCTGCGGTTGCAAGGGAAGGTGCCGGGAGTGGTGGTTGGGTCGGTGGGGGGTGTGGATCTGACAAGGGAGTCGCGGAGGGAGTGGTCTCTACGGAAAGCTGATAGGGGAGGGGAGGGAAATATATCCTTGGTGCTGGGGTCTGTTTGGAGGTGGCGGAAGTGACGGCGGATGATGCGCTGTACATGGAGATTGGTGGGGTGGTAGGTGAGGACCAGTGGGGTTCTGTCCTGGTGGCGGTTGGAGGGGCGGGGCTCAAGGGCGGGGCTCTAGTTCTGAACTCCTCCAACCCAGGGAAAAGACTTTATTTATCCTATCCATGCCCCTCATAATTTTGTAAACCTCTATAAGGTCACCCCTCAGCCTCCAACACTCCAGGGAAAACAGCACCAGCCTGTTCAGCCTGTCCCCATAGCTCAAATGCTCCAACCCTGGCAACATCCTTGTAAATCTTTTAGAACGTAGAACATAGAACATAGAACAATACAGCACAGAACAGGCCCTTCGGCCCACGATGTTGCGCCGAACATTTGTCCTAGCTTAAGCACCCATCCATGTACCTATCCAATTACCACTTAAAGTTCGCCAATGATTCTGACTCTGCCACTCCCACAGGCAGCGCATTCCAAGCCCCCACCACTCTCTGGGTAAAGAACCTATCCCTGACATTTCCCCTATACCTTCCACCCTTCACCTTAAATTTATGTCCCCTTGTAACACTCTGTTGAACCCGGGGAAAATGTTTCTGATTGTCTACTCTATCTATTTCCCTGATCATCTTATACACCTCTATCAAGTCACCCCTCATCCTTCTCCGTTCCAATGAGAAAAGGCCTTGCACACTTAACCTATCCTCGTACGACCTATTCTCCATTCCAGGCAACATCCTGGTAAATCTTCTCTGCACCCTCTCCAAAGCTTCCACATCTTTCCTAAAGTGAGGCGACCAGAACTGCACACAGTACTCCAAATGTGGCCTAACCAAAGTCCTGTACATTTGTAACATCACTACACGACTTTTCTGAACCCTTTCAAGTTTCATAACATTTTTCCGATAGGAAGGAGACCAGAATTGCATGCAATATTCCAACAGTGGCTTAACCAATGTCCTGTACAGCTGCAACATGACCTCCCAACTCCTGTACTCAATAGTCTGACCAATAAAGGAAAGCATACCAAATGCCTTCTTCACTATCCTATCTACCTGCAACTCCACATTCAAGGAGCTATGAACCTGCACTCCAAGATCTCTTTGTTCAGCAACACTTATGGTAGAAATGACAAATAAAAAGCTACTCTACTCTATTATTTGCAGAGCCAGGAACATCAGAAAGTCATAATTAAATTGATTAAAGGGGAAAATCCTAATCCTAAGCAGCCAAAATCCACATATATGGATGGAGATCCATTGTTTAGACCCCAGTAACGGTGGGAAACAGCTATTGAAACTGCACACAGGCCAGACTCCTCTGATTAAATAAAAATGAAACAACAGAAATTATTATTTCGAACCTCAAATAGCAACAGTCACCAAGGGATAGCTTAGCTGACTAGACAGCTGGCTTGTGATGCAGGGTGAAGTCAATAGCCTGAGTTTAATTTTCACAACAGCTAAGGTCACCATGTAGATCCTATCTTTTCAACCTCTCCCCTCACCAGAGGTGTAGTGATCCTTAGTTTAAACCACAGCAGTCCTCTCTGTCTAATGTGTAAACAGCCCTCCTCAGGAGAGGGAGAGGGTGAACGCTAGGAAATTGTTTCCGTTAGACGAGGAGACTAGGACACGTGGACACAGCCTTAGAATTAGAAGGGGTAAATTCAGAACAGAAATGCGGAGACATTTCTTCAGCCAGAGAGTGGTGGGCCTGTGGAATTCATTGCCGCAGAGTGCAGTGGAGGCTGGGACGCTAAATGTCTTCAAGGCAGAAATTGATAAATTCTTGATGTCACAAGGAATTAAGGGCTATGAGGAGAATGCGGGTAAGTGGAGTTGAAATGCCCATCAGCCATGATTGAATGGCGGAGTGGACTCGATGGGCCGAATGGCCTTACTTCCGCTCCTATGCTTTATGGTCTTATGGTCACAACTATAGCAACTATATCATATCTGGAATAAATGAAGTAACCAATATTTTTGTTGAAGTTCTGAAAGCCTTTAACAATTAATTGAATAAATAAAATTCTTAAAAGCGCAAGATTTAATAAAATATCAGCCACCCTGGATACCATAGACCATTTTTTAATGATCTGTATTGAATAGTAAAGAAAAGTGACTGAAGTCAGCATTGCATAAGAGACAGAAATGTTGATGGAATTGCTGATGAGCTTGTCAGATACATTATAGTCAAAAGAAAATTTGATTGTCGGGAAAGCAGAGGAGAAGATCAAACTTTATCACACAGGAGATAAGCATAATCCATTCAGTTTTTCAAATATGAAAACTGTGCAGACAGATGTAACAAGCTAACACAGAGAGTAAGACAGCCGAGGAATACTTATTGTTGGTGCTATGGAACAAGGAAGCCTCACTGATGCAAGTAGTGTCTAGCTAATAAGAAAGAATGTTTCATTGTATTATAATAGAATAAGTCCAGAAATTGTGCTCAAGTAGGCAACAGTTGCAGCAACAGGGTGACACATTGCTGCTCAAATGAAGACGTTAATGAGATTGAACAATTTGCAATATAAAACAAAACAAAGGTATTCAGAAGGGAGAATGGTGATCTGGACCCAGCCTTTTAGCAAGACAAGACTTATGTCAAAGGACATGTCACAAACTTTAATCTACTACAGGATAAATGTCACTGTATTAACAGATAGTGCACTGCACTTGAAGAAATGTCTTCCTTGAATACATTTTGTTTGGATAATTCAATAATTGCATTTACTAAATAAACTTAGTTGATCAGACTTTTCATTTAAAGCCTGATTTAGGTCAGCTATTTAATTGTCTACCATCATAACTGGGAATAGAGTTTTATTGATGTCGTGACCCATGAAATAGTGGAATTAAAGCAACAGCCTCAATCATAACAATAGTTAAGGAGAAATTGCTTGGCTCAGAAATGTAACGTGCTACAAAAAGGAACTTTCCTGTTTCATCAGTTTAGCAATCCTTCCCAAAGGGTACTCATGAGATTAGAGGCCCTCCAGATATTACAATGGTACACTTGCCTATTTCAACAGGAAACATGTCTACAGCAATAGGAAATCCAAGAAATAAAAGGTCCTCCAGTTTTAAGGGACTTAGAGACCTCATTCTGTCAAGAATAGAATCAAGGTCAACGGTTCCAATCCAGAGATCTACCAGTCTTTGAAGTCCAAAGAGAACACATTCTGAGAGAATGACTAAACTTCTAGACTGTCTGAATTTGTGAAGACTTGCAGGGAGATAGGGTGATAGCAATAAGGTTTTTTTACTGTTCATTCACGGATTGTGGGCATCACTGGCCAATCTGGCATTTCTTGCCCATCGCTAATTACCAAGAGGGCAGTTAATCGTTAACCACATTGCTGTGAGTTTGGAGTTACATATAGGCCAAACCAGGTAAGAATGGCAGTTTCTTCCTTCGAGCCAACTCACACAATTGTTTCCCCTTCTCATTACCTCTCTTGCCACCTCCAGGGAGAGAAATGTTGCATCAGGTGGAAGAGGTTGAGCATTTGGAGTGTACTGTTAAATGATCCTTGAATAATCACTCTCAAGTCAGTGTAACTTGTAAATAGTCTACACTGCTGCTTATGTTCTGTTCTTTATGTTCTCAACGTGGTGCATGGGATGCCAACCAAGATGTCAAGCTCCTTGTTGGAGCTTCCCCCATCCAGTCAAGGAGAGAGCTTTACGCCACACTCCTGACTTGTGCCTTGTGGATGATGGAAACGTTATGTGAAAGGCGCTACATGAAAGGCAAGTTGTTGTTTTGCTGATTGCAGTAAGTGACCAAAAAGCTGCTGAGAATCAGAACAAATGGGACATTTTCAGAGTGGAGCATGTTGATGGATTGGTTACTGCAGGTATAAATGTTTGGGCCACAACTATTCCCAATACAAATCAATGATTTGGATGAGCGAATCAAATGTAATATATCCAAGTTTGCTGATGACACAAAACTAGGTAGCGTTATGAGTGATGAGAGAACGTAAAGAGGTGTCAGGGTAGTTACAGCAAGAGGGAACAGGAGTGTGATGTTGAGATAGGGGATCAGCCATGGTCATGCTGAATAGCGGAGTGGATCTAGTGGACCGAAAGGCCTATTCCTGCTCCTATTTTTTATATTTCTATACAATATGCATGTTATTTAGAAAGAAGATCATTCAGTTATAAAGTGTTTACCAATGGTGTTGCTTTGAAGAGTAGTCGCTGTTGCAATCACTTATAATGTGCGTGTTTACATATATAGATATGTATAATATACACATGCACACATGGTGTATGTGTCATAAGGAGAGATATATGTGTCTGCGTACAAGTATATAAATATGTGAAAAGTACATGCAGGCAGCTTTGCTTTCATTTGCAGAATGGCTGTATGCATTGAATACCATTCTTTGTTTATAAAGCACTAATAGACTACAGCTGCTCTGCCCTGGGCTGAAATTTTGAAATGCTGTGCTAGTGAAAAAGGAAATTCTTTGAGAGGACCGACCTCAGTAAGTTCCAACATTAAAAGAAAATCAAGTTCTGGGAACCCTCCATTCTGAGGTTGCATGCTGAAATAATTCATTGGGGCTTCAGTGGTAACGTTGCAGTACAATCTAAGCAGTGTACTTGCATGCTAGTCCCTGTGCTTATTTAAAGTCCTCCTAAGGTTTAAGAGGTGATGGCAGATTAGCTGTAAAAGTACTGCACTAGATCTAGGCTGAAGGCGCATCTGTTTTGAACACCATCAACATTTCTAGGTTGAGAATTCTGTGTGCAAACATTACAACTCTTACTCCTGTCAAAAGCAATTTAGTTGAGATTTGGCTATTTGGGATCGAAAGGCATGTGGAGTTTTTGTTTGTGTTCTTCAACTGTGTCTTAAGAAGAGTTGTTCTAAAGTTCAAAGCCTCTATGGAGGTCTTGAGAAAATACAGCAGTTGAGCTAAGCCTGTCATGGACTACTGTACAATAAATCCTCACCACCGCTCACCATGTTGGATCAGCTCCCTGCTAGATTTGCAGGCACCATCCTCATTCTTGGTACAGAACTTCAGGGGCAGCTTCCTGTAGTGTGACAGATGAAAATCACCCGGTAGTCTAACAAGAAAAGCCTCTTGTCTTGAACAATATGCACTTTCTTGCATGATAACAATTAGGTACATGCAACAATGCTGTGGTAGACATTGTTACTGGGAATTTAAGGGAGACCTTGATGTTTGGCATTATTCCTTTGAGATCCAAAGCAGATTCCCAGCCCTAGTCCGTGTAACATCATCATGTTGGGCAGTGCGCAGTACACTCTTCAGCATTTATCCTCTCGTATGCTTAAATCCTTTACAACATTTCCCACTAAGCATTTTGACCTATTATCAACATTATTTCTTAGTCTGTATAATTTGTCAGAGGAGGTGATAACCTAGTGGTGTTATTTCTGGACTGTTAATCCAGAGACCCAGGTAATGTTCTGGGGGACCCAGGTTCAAGTTCAACCACGGCAGGTGGTGGAATTTGAGTTCAATAAATATCTGCAGTTAAGAGTCTAATGGTGACTATGAATACATTGTCAATCTGGTTAATTTACCAAATCTAGGTATAATCAGAGGCATGGATGGGGAGCAAGGGGTTGGCGTCTGCCATCCAATCCTCTGCCTGTCCCTTTGACCATCCCTACTTCCCCTCTCCCTGCAAACTCCAACCCATGGCGGTAGGAAAAAAAACTGATCTTTAAGCTACTGGATCCCCTGAGGTTTAGCCCTCAACCAACTGTCATTAGGACCAAGAGGCTGCCATCCTTTTATAGGCTGGCACCTTCTGATAATCTGACGCACTAGTGTTCCATCTCCTATGCCTAAGCTGACTGGTCCGTGATTAGGTGAATTATTCCAGCATGGTTTATATTAATCACCAGTAAGACTCTCATCCCCACACTAGTGGGAAAATCGCAGCGGGAGGCAGTAAATGCAAGGAAACCCCACCATCTGAAAGTTTCCCTCCAGGTCACAGGCCACCCTGATTTGGAATTATAGTTCCCTTTCTTTGTTGTGGAATTTTGAAGCTTTGGTGTGGGGGCATGGGAGTTGGTTAGCTCAGTTGGCTGGATGGATGGTTTGAAATGCAGAATGATGCCAACAGTACAGTTTAATTCCTGCCTCCATGACCACCTCCTTCTAGAAACACAAGGTAGCGGATACATGGGAACACCTCTATTTGCAGGATCCCCCCTGAGCCACTCATCATCCTGACTTGGAAATATATCACCATTCATTCACTTGTCACTGGGTCTAAATCCTGGGATTCTTTCCCAAAGGGTTTGTGGGTTTACCTGAAGCACATGGACTACAGCGGTTCAAGAAGACAGCTTACTACCACCAAGGGCAACTAGGGACGGGCAATAAATGCTGGTCCAGCCAGTGACAAACCCACATCCCATAACGGAATAAAATAAACCCCCACCTGAGGAAATATGAAGGATTGTCCTTCCCAATGTCTCCCCTCACCTGAGATATGGGGGCCCTCAGGGTAAACCATCACCAGTCTTCACTCTCTAATAGCCCTATGCCAACGTTACTTTATGATTGGCACCATGTGGACTGAAGCAGTTCGTGAGGCAGGGCAATTCAGGACAGGCAAAAATTCTGGTCTAGCCAGTCTTATCCACATCTTATAATCCAAATATAAAAATGACAAAAAAAAAGCCCCAAGGCACTATGTGGGGGTAAGCAGGCAAAAGTTCAAAGAATGAGGCCAACTATTCCCAATATATGTTAATGGTTTAGATAGGAGAATTAAATGTAAGATTTCTAAATTTGCAGATGACCCAAAGCTGGGTGGAAGGGTGAGGAGGATGCAGAGATGTTGCAGTGTGATTTGAACAGGCTGAGTGAGTGGGCAAAGGCATGGCAGACACACCGAAATCAGGATAAATGTGAGGTTGTCCACTTTGCGAGTGTAAATAGGAAGGCAGATTATTATTTGAATGACTGTAATATGAGAGAGGGAGATGTTCAACATGACCTGGGTGTCCTCCTGCACCAGTCAGTGAAGGTAAGTGTGCGGGAGCAGCAGGCAATAAAGAAGGTAGACTGTATGTTGGCCTTCATAACAAGAGGATGCAATTAAAGGTATTTGGATATTTTGCTGCAGTTATACAGGGCGTTGGTGACGCTACATCTGGAATATTGTGCACTGTTTTGGTATCCTTATCTGAGGAAGGATATTCTTGTTACAGAGGTAGCATAGTGAAGATTTACCAAATCAATTTCTGGATTGGCAGGACTGACAGATGAGGAGAGATTGAGTTACTTTGAATTGCATTCACTAGAGTTTTGAACCATAAACGATCTCATAGAAACCAATAAAATTCTAACAAGAAGGATGTTCCTGATCATGGGGGAGTCTAGTACCAGGGATCTTGTGTAGGGATAAGAGAGAACTCTTTTGGGACTGAGATGAGGAGACATTCCTTCACCCAGAGAGTGGTGAGTCTGTGGAATTCAGAACGCAGTTGAGGCCAAACGTTATGTTTTCAAGAAGCAGGTAGATTACAACTCTTGTGGCTAAAGGAATCAAAGGATATGGTGGGAGGGTGTGATTAGAGTGTTGCACTTGATGGTCAGCCATGATCATGTTGAATGGAGGCGCAGGTATGAGTAACCTACTTCTACTTCTATGTTCAAATGATTGAGTAAAAACTTGGTGAAAGAGGCTCTTCTAAGAAGGGTCTTAAAATAGGTGAGGTGTAGATGTACTCAGTGTCTCTCCAGGTCTGAAGCAATTGAATTCAAGTTATAAAACTGCTAAGGTGGGCTTGGAACTCATGTTCTCAGGATTGCTGCCATCGCAATACACTCAGTACTCTCACAGCTAGCAAAAGGACACAGTTTGGAACAAGTCTGCACATAGATGAATGGGTATCACTACTTAACACTGGGCAGAAATACTCACAAACAATAACACATACTCAACTTCTTCATGTCGACACTTTGTTATGACTTTACCGCAGCAGAAATAACAAGTAGGGAAGCTTATTGTTTGAGTTCCAATTGTGTGGTCCATTATTGTCATACAATGGGCCATTTTTACACCATCATTATCACTTTGTACAGGGCTACTGTTATTGATGATTTAATGATTCAAATTCTTGGCCACTTCCAGGTTATGTTCCTGCCAGATTTTTGAGACTGATTGTAAATATTGGAAATACTGTGTTTTCTTAATAGAAATGTTTGGAGAAAGGAAATGTTTTCTTTTTAAAAGGGGAGTTCCCAGTGTGCTGAAGTGTCACTTATATTGCTAGTGTTATTTCTTTATGTTATCATTAAACATCTATCAAGCTAGAGACATAAAGCTTTCAGATCATGAAAAGAGGCCCTTCAGCCAATTGTAATCCTGCTGGTCATCAAACATCCATCTATTCTAATTCCATTTTCCAGCATGTGGCCCATAGCCTTGTATACAACGGTATTTCAAGGACTTACCTAACAGTTCTTAAAGATCATATGGGTTCCTGTCTTTTTAGGCTGTGAGTTCCAGATACCCACAGCCACTGCGTGAAAAATCCTTTCTCCATATCCCTTCTAAACCTCCTGTTCCTCTATGCTGCTCCCTAATTATTGACTCTCCCACAAAGGGAAAATCTTTCTCTTGATCTACACTATCTCTGCCCTCATTTTTTTAAAGTTCACTCGTGGGTGTGGGTGTAGCGTTTATTGTCCAACCCTAGTTTCCCTTGAGAATCATATAATTTAGGGTACTAAAGGTGTTTTAAAAAAGAGATTTGAGAGAAAAACAAATTCAGTCAAAGGTAATGGATATATGGAAGATGCAGCCTGAGAGGGTGGTGACAGGAAATATTCACAATATTTAAGAAACACCTGAATGAGCAATTAAAATGTTAGGGCATAGTAAATTATGGACCAAGCGCAGGTGAATGGGATTCGTGTGTTTTGGTGTTAGTTAGTCAGCATAGTTATGGTTGGCCAAAGGGCCTTTTTCTCTGCTGTTTCAGAAAACAATATCCCTGGCACATGGAAAACATTGTCAGTTCCCTTGCAGTCCACAGGTCCTCCTGACCTTGCTGGAATGCTTACTGATTTTTCATGATTTTTTTGTTTTTTTTTAAATCAGCTTTGGTTTGGAGCTATGAACTGGGAATTATGAGCTGAAGATTTCTTATTGAATTATTGCATATTATTTTGCAATGCAGAATGAGGCCATTTAGTCCATCATGACTGTACAAGCTCCTGAAAGAGCTACCCAGTGAGCCCCATTCTCTGGCCCTATGTCTATAGCCCTCTAAATTCATCACTTTCAAATATAAATCCAGCCCTCTTTTGAAACTTCATATGAATCTGCCTCCACCACTCTCCCAGGCAGCGCATTCCAAATCCTAAGAACTCTCTGAGTAAAGATGTTTCTCCTCATCTCACTCCTAGCTCTCTTGCTGACAGTTTTGAAGTTGTGTCCCCAAGTTAATGACGTACCAACTAGGGGAAACAGAATATCCTTCTTTACCCTATCAAAATTGTTCATAATTTTGAGCACCTCGATAAGGCCACCTCTTAATCACATCTGCTCCAAGAAGAATAAGCCCAATTTTTCTAATACTTCCTTATTTCTAATACCTTTCACTCCTGGTATAGTAAATCTCCTTTATGTTCTCACCAGGGATTTAAACTCCTTCCTTAAATAAGGTGCCCAGAACTGAACACAGTACTCCAAATGTGATCTGACCAATGATTTCTGGAGGGGTAGCATTACTTCCTTGCCTGTATTTATAAACCCAAGGATCTTATACGCCCGATTAACAACTGTTTCAACTTGTCTGGCCACCCTTCAGAGATTCATGTACTTGACCCCAAGGCCGCTATGCTTCTGTACTCCTCTCAAGGTTGTACCACTGAACTTGTATTTTCTCTCCATATTCCTTCTTCCAAAACGCAGTCACATTTCTCTTCATTGAAATTCATCTGCCAGGTGTCGGCCCAATGTCCCTCTGAAGTTTCTCAGCATCTTCCTCAGGATTCACGATTCTCCTTGCTCAGCATCATCTGCAAATTTTCCCTCAACAGCCATCTCCAAATTGTTTATAAAAATTTCAAGAGGCAGGGGTCTCAACTCTGATCCCTGGTGAATATCACTTTCAACTTGTCTCCAATCTGAGGTATGCCCATCTATACCTACCTCTGTTTCTTATATTGTAGCCAATTTCTAATCCATGCTGTCAAGGATCCATCAATCCTGAATATTTCTAATATGCTAACCAACCTAACATGTGGCACCATCTAAAATGCTTTCCGACAATGTCTGCAGCACTACCCTCGTCCACTGCTTGTGTCGCCTTGTCAAACAACTCATTCAAACTTGTCAGACATGAACTGCTCTTGACAACGCCACGTTGAGTGTCTGTAGTATTAACTTATTTTTCTCTAAGTGTGTGTTTACCTGATCCTATATCATGGCCCCCATCAGTTTTCATGATAGTGAGCTGCCATCTTGACATGCTGCAATCCATGTGCTGTGGGTTGACCCACAATGCCCTTCAGCAGGGAATTCCAGGATTTTGATCCAGTGATGGTGAAAGAACAGTGATATATTTCCAAGGCAGGATGGTGAGTGGATTGGAGGGGAACGTGCAAGTGTTGGTGTTCCCATGAATCCACTGCCCTTGACTTCTCGATGGAAGTGGACTTGGGCTTGGATAGAGCTGTCTAAAGACCTTTGATGAATTTCTGTCATTCCTCTTGTAGCTAACACACACTGTATCAACTGAGTATCAATGTTGGAGAGACTGAATGTTTATGGACTCGTGGCGTTCAAGTGGACTGCTTTGTGCTGGATGGTGTTGAGCTTCTTGAGTGTTGTTGGAACTGCATCTGTCCAGACAAGTGGAAAATATTCCATCACACTCCTGACTTGTACTTTGTAGATGGTGGACAGGCTTTGGGGAGTCAACAGGTGAGTTACTTGCTGCAGTATTCCTAGCCCCCTGTGTTTATATGGCGAGTCCAAATCATTGATTTGATTTGAATACCTCAGTCACATCTCCTTCAGCCTTCTTTATTCCATAGAAAACAACTCTACCTTATCCAGTCTCTTTTCATATCTGAATTGCTCCAGTCCAGGCAATCGCCTGGTGAATTTCCTCTGCACCCTTCTTGAGTGCAGTCATATCCTCCCTATAGTGTGGTGACCAGAATTGCACACAGTACTCCAGCTGTGGCCCAACCAATGTTACATATAGCTGTTACAAAAATAGAAATTACTGAAGAAACTCAGAAGGTCTGGCAGCATCTGTAGCTCGCAATCCTCAGGGATATGATCGCCTACGTACAGGGCAGAGGGTTGGACACCTGCCTGATCAGCCTGGAGCAGGAGAAAGCCTTTGACAGGATATCACGCAGGTATATGAGAGATGTTCTCTCCAAAATGGGCTTTGGGGAGGGAATCTGCAATTGGATCAGACTGCTCTACACCAACATTGTCAGTGCAGTCTCAATCAATGGGTGGGAATCAGATAGCTTCCCAATCAGATCTGGAGTCAGGCAGGGCTGCCATCTCTCTCCTGCCTTGTTTGTGAGCTGCATAGAGCCATTTGCCGAGTCCATCAGGAAGGATGCGAGCCTGAGAGGGGTGACTATTCCTAGCAGCGGGGGCCTGCAGGTTAAGGCCTCTCTGTACATGGATGACGTCGCCGTTTTCTGCTCGGATCCGCAGTCCGTGCGCAGACTCGTGCATATGTGACCAGTTCGAACGGGCCTCGAGGGTCAAGGTAAACCGAGGCAAGAGCGAGGCCATGCTCTTCGGGAACTGGGCCGACCAATCCTCGATCCCCTTCACCGTCAGGACCGACCACTTGAAGGTGCTGGGTATTTGGTTCGGGGGTCTCGGGCATGTGCCAAGTCTTGGGGGGAGCGTATCAGCAAAATGAGGCATAAACTGGGCAGATGGAAGCTACGGTCGCTCTCCATCGCGGGAAAAAAACCTGGTCATCAGGTGTGAGGCACTGTCATTGCTATTATATGTGGCACAGGTCTGGCCTATTCCCAGAACCTGTGCTGCTGCAATCACCCTAGCCATCTTCCAGTTTATATGGAGGTCAAAGATGGACCGGGTCCGAAGGGACTCGCTGTACAAAGATCTGGGCAACGGGGGAAAAAATACACCCAATGCCACCCTCACCCTGATGGCCACCTTTGTGTGTGGCTGCATCAAGCTGTGCATGGATCCCCGGTACGCAAACACCAAGTGTCACTACGTACTGAGATTGTACCTGTCCCCGGTATTGCGAAGGATGGGCCTGGCCTCGCTGCCGCAGAACGCTCTGAGTAGTTGGACCGTTCCATATCACCTGTCCTTCATGGATAGTTTATGAAGAAAAACACCTTTGACCACAAGTCCATCAGGAAGTGGTCAGCACGTAGTGTCCTTGAGACCCTTCAGGAAAAGGAGAGGGCGGATCCTATCGAGCGGTTCCCTGAGCAGACTGTCAAAGCCATTTGGCAGAATGCCTCATCGCCAGAACTTTCCAACAAGCACCAAGACATGGCTTGGCTGGTGGTGAGAAGGGCTCTGCCTATGAGATCCTTTATGCACGCCCGGACTATCAGCAGCACCGCACGCTGCCGTCGAAGCGGCTGCGGGGGGGAGGAGACTGTCACACACCTCCTTCTGGAATGTGCCTATGCAGAGGAAGTCTGGAGAGGAATGCAGTGGTGTTTGTCGAGGTTCGTCCCAAGCCGCGCCGTGACGCGGGACTCTGTGCTCTATGGCCTGTTCCCCAGGACGCACACCGAGACGAACATCAACTGTGCCTGGAGGATCATCAACTCGGTGTAGGACGCACTCTGGGCGGTCTGAAACCTGTTGATCTTCCAGCTGAAGGAGTTGACCCCGACTGAGTGTTGCAGACTGGCACATTCCAAGGTCCAGGACTACGTGTTGAGGGACGCACTGAAGCTTGGGGCAGCTGCCACCAAGGCGCGGTGGGGAAAGACCACTGTGTAACGTCTGCCTGCCTAAAGAAGAACAGGGGGCCCGCGCAGTCATTTGGGCCCGGCTGACGCCTCAGCTAAAAATGTAATCGTACTGACCTGTAAATAGGAATGATTACTCTGTTTTCGGTATGCAAACAAAAGGAATGTTTACATATGTATGGCATGTCTAACTGTATAGACCATGAAAGTATTTTATGAATAAAGTATATTTTTGAAATAAAAAAAAGGTCTGGCAGCATCTGTCGCATCCCATTGCCAGTTTTTCTCTCCCCCTGGCTTCCTATCATCTATCCCTTTGTTTGCATAACTCTCATTTTCTCTGTCTCTCAGCTTTGGTTCCTACCTATTTGCTCACTCCTTTATTCAAGTCTTCAGCATATATGCCACCTTTTCCTAGTTGGTATCATCTCTGAACAAGGGTCACCGGATTTGAACTCTGCTTTCTCTCTGCAGATGCTGCCATATCTGCTGAGTTTCTCTAGCAATTTCTCTCTCTGTTTATCTCTCTCTCTCCAGCATCGGCGGTTCTTTATTTTGTTATGTACAGCTTCAGCTCTAATAATGGGCATTAAGGGACTGGATTCTGGCTGTGAAGTATCAATCACCATTGGATCGCTGTCCTGCTCCTGATCCTGGACACTGCTGCACATTTCAAGCACAGTGGAAGACCTGGTCAGAAATGTAGAACATAGAGTCCTGTGAAAAGTAGTATTGATGCAACAGGAGACCAGTGTGGGGGAGAGGGCAAAGCTGGTGGTGGTGGTGTTGACAATAGATGTCATTGCCCATTTTCATAGAATCCCTACAGTGTGGAAGCAGATCATTTAGCCCATAAAGTCCACACCAACCCTCTGAAAAGCAGTCCACACCCCCTTCCCTATCCCTGTAACCCTGCATTTCCCATGGCTAATCCGTCTAGCTTACACATCCTTGGACACTGTTGGCAATTTAACATGGCCAATCCACCTCACCTGCACATCTTTGGATTGTGAGAGCACCCAGAGATAACCCACATAGACACGGGGAGAATTGGCTGGGGGTGGAATTGAATGCTGTGTCTGGTGCTGTGAGGCAGCAGTACTAACCATTGAGTCACTGTGCCACCCATTTATCGACACTGTCTGTCATAAGGTAAACTTAAATTTTCTGTGTGAATGCCAGTGAGTAGGAGGATTGGCAGGGTACTAAGGTGAATCAATGGGAGAGGTCAGTGAGTTGAGTGAGTGTGTTTGGTGAAGAGGGTGGAAGCTGAGTAGGTTTTAGGCTATCAGGTGGGTGAGCCAATGAAATACTGTCACCTCTGCAGCCAATAAAGTACTTATGGAATTGCTGTCACTGCTGTAATGCAGAAGCCAGAACACACACAGCCAGCTCCTTCAAGACACAATGTGATAATGTAACGATAATGTTTTTGTGATATGGACTGAGGAATAAGTATTTGCCAAAGCCCCAGAGGTATCTCCCCTGCTCTTTCTCACCATGGATTCTTTTCTGGAGAAAGTAAGGACTGCAGCTGCTGGAGAGTCAGAGTACAAAATTGTGGTGCAGGAAAAGCACAGCAGGTCAGGTAGCATCCGAGGAGCAGGAGAGTTGACGTTTCAGCCTTAAGCTCTTCTGATCAGAAAAGCCTATGTTTGAAACCTCAACCGTCCTGTTCCTCGGATGCTGCCTGACTGACTGTACTCTTCCAGGGCCACACTTTGTGACGTGGATTCTTTTATGCCACTGGAGAGGGCAAACTGCTCCTTGGTTTAGCCTAACATGCAAAAGGTGTGACCGCTTAGCTCTCAAAAGGCAGTAGAAGCAAAGTATTTGAATAATCAAAAAAGTGAAACGGGGTAAATGGGAACCTTATAGAGGTTTATAAAATCATGAGGGGCATAGATAGGATAAATAGACAAAGTCTCTTCCCTGGGGTGGGGGACTCCAGAACTAGAGGGCATAGGTTTTAGGTGAGAGGGAAAAGATATAAAAGAGACCTAGGGGGCAACTTTTTCACACAGAGTGTGGTACATGTACGGAATGAGCTGCCAGAGGAAGTGGTGGAGGCTAGTACGATTGCAACATTTAAGAGGCATTTGGATGGGTATATGAATAGGAAGGGCTTGGAGGGAATTGGTACGGGTGCTGGCAGGTGGGACTAGATTGGGTTGGGATATCTGGTCGGCATGGACGGGGTGGACCGAAGGGTCTGTTTCCATGCTATACATCTCTATGACTCTATTGAATTGTGGATCAGGTTCTGGGCCCCAAGTGGACTACATCTGCTTCTAGTTCGTATGTTCAAAAGCAGATCACCCTTTCAGACACAGCTTTTCTTCATTCCATTCTCCAACATGGTTTGAACCCACAACCTTCCAACTCAAAGGCAAGAGTTCAGCCCATTGAGCTTCAGCCAACAGCAATAGATGTAATCTGCATTACTTTTGATATCTGAGCCAAGGTGATGCTCTGCTGCTTTCCAAGACTTGAGATAGATCAGACAGGGGTTAGATAAGTAAAAACTATAAAACAGTTAGCAAACTGCATTTACTGTTTATTTCTCCAGCTTATTACCTCATTTTCAGCGAATCAGACACTGAAATAATCTACAATATAAAAACTGGTATGATAGAAGGTAAGCAAGATCAAAAAAAATCTCGTAAGTTTATAGAGTAACTCAGCAAGCATAGTGTTCATAGACTAAATTGGGATCTGTATCCTTCAGAGCATACTTATTTACAGACTAAATCAGGAAGCAAACATTTAACATAATCAAAGCATGATTCTCCAACATTGTTTTATTTAGAGTAACTTTTATTTATGATCCTACAAAACAGTAATGTGCCTGGACAAGCTGATTAAGCACAATTTGAGATTCTTGGCACTGTACCGATATCTCCACCAACACGAGAGCCAATGCCACATGTTTATGAACAGACCAGATGCGAGTTTATCATGGTTGTCTGCAGCTTGTCTGTCAGGCAGACTACTATTTACAGACTGAATCAGTTAGCAAACACAGGCTGAATAAGTTCATCTACTTTCCATGAACTTCAACTTGTGCAAAAATCTGCATGTCTCCTATCCCATGGTAAGACTTGTTTACCCACATAGCTAATCTATATTGTGTTCCCATTGTCTTAAAATACATTGCAGCTCTGAAATTTCTTGCTGCCCAAAAAACTTTGATCACTTGCCTTGACAAACTCTGACTCTCTTGTTATAAATCCCTTGCTCACTTGCACATCTGTGATGGTAGAGCAGATAGTAAGGCTGATCATGTCCTACTCTCCGATGTTCCTTCACAAACTGCTTCATCTTGTCGCCTTCTTTCCAAATCTTCCCAGCAATCTTTAGATTAGATTACCTACGGTGTGGAAACAGGCCTTTCGGCCCAACCAGTCCACACCGACCCTCCAAAGAATTACCCACCCAGACCCATTTCCCTCTGACAAATGCACCTAGCACTATGGGCAATTTAGCATGGCCAATTCACCTGACCTGCACATCTTTGGATTGTGGGAGGAAACCGGAGTACCCGGAGGAAACCCACATAGACACGTGGAGAATGTGCAAGCTCCACACAGACAGTCGCCCAAGGCTGGAATCAAACCTGGGATCTTGGTGCTATGAGGCAATCCATCACTTTACTTTCTTTACTCTCATGGGGATGCTGCATGATATAGTGTGTGGGCTTCTTCACCAAATTCAGCAACCTTGAATTCATGTCCCAATGTCAAATTTGGGGAAATCTAATTCAATTATTTAGATACATCTGGAATCAAAATATGAGCATCAGTAATGATGGCCATGGATTGCTATGCTATGTCACTGGTGGTTTTTAAGGTAGGGGGCAGGCAGCTTCCAGTGAGTGATCATTACATGTCTCTCTCTTCCCCACCCAGCCTGAATCCTTATGTAGAATATAGGATGGCTCATCCTTTGGAGAGCTTTAAGAGGTCATGAATGA
This sequence comes from Chiloscyllium plagiosum, assembly GCF_004010195.1. Classification (NCBI taxonomy): domain Eukaryota; kingdom Metazoa; phylum Chordata; class Chondrichthyes; order Orectolobiformes; family Hemiscylliidae; genus Chiloscyllium; species Chiloscyllium plagiosum. Next base: position 71,394,910 of record NC_057724.1, on the reverse strand, counting down.
AAATCCCACCGCAAACCACACTTCTTTTTTTCCTGAGGACTTTTCTTGAGAACTACGTTCTGATATTCGATTTTGTTTTTTCTTTAATGCCTTGTTTTCATTCTCACTAACTCGTTTATTCAGTGACATGACCTTCCATTTTTGTTTTGATGCTTGGAATGTTTGGACTCACACAGAAACAGAATTAGAGGAATTCATCAATAGCCTTAATAATGATCAACCCCATTAAACACACAAGAAAAACATTAATCTCTGAGATACCACCGTGTTGAAATTGGTATAAGGCAACAAGCTTTAGGTTGTAACAAAAGTTCTTTTTTGAAATAATTAACACATATACCTAGCCATCTGTTGATTATTAGGCTTGACGAATAAGCTCCTCTTCCTTGTCAAAGAGTCATAGAGACGTAAAGCACAAAAGCAGACCCTTCAGTCCAAAGCAAATGAAAACTATTCTTCATAGTAGTGGTTACCCTGAGCAAATTATCACTCATTGTGTCTCATGTAAACTTGTGAAATGATATATGGCCAGTGTGTTTAGCCTGAAATCTATCCTGTCTCCCATAAATTAACCTGGAAGGCGGCTCAAAAACTGGAGCATTACATGAAGCTATCAATCTCATGCTGCTACTTTGCAGTAAAGTAATGTTTTCCACTAACAGGATGCTGCCATGAAACAAAACAGATGTTCTGCCACCACAAATGAGTAAAGTGGTAATTGAGTTTCTGTGCCAGCTTGGTACCAGGATGTGAGCTACACAACAGTAGACCATATCAACAATACATCCCATTGACTGGCCATAATGGGCAGGATGTCTGACATGCGCAAACAGCCTGTGCAGAACATATTATCTTGTCATGGATCTGAATTGGCTGCTGGACAGTAGTTATGGCAAGAAGGCAGGAGAATCAGCCATGATCCAATGGCAGAGCAAATGCAGTGGGCCAAATGATCTAATTCTGCTCCTATATCTTTGGTCCTACTAAATAATCCAGACTCTGCTAACAGTTCCATTGGAAAACAATTTTTGATTATCAGTCAGGCTCACAGTACATTTCGTTTGCTTGCTGGAAGCTACCTTTCTGTGTAGTTTATGTATACATTGCACCTTCTTCATTGAGAAAAGTTTATGGAAACTGCCAATCATTGCTGCAATCCCCATATCAATACCCTGACCAATCAAGATCTACCTGCTGAGCCAGCTGAGATTAATAGAACAGAATTGTTAACTATCTCCATGTCAACCACAGTTTAACCAGTCAACACTGTCTTCTCATGTTGTATAAATTGATGTTGCTTTCAAAGTTTTTTCTTGTATTCAGATGTGGTGAGTGCAGGAGGAAAAGCAAGAGGAAAACCCATTGTCTCTTTTTACCAATGTTAAAATTCTGTACTATTCAACAAGTATTTATGACTGACATTTATATCTCAGGAGGAAAAAAAGCTCCAAGTGTAAAACACTGAAATAACTCCACCAAGTCACCCTTTATGTACATGCAGATACTCCTTGGCACTAATCTAGCTCCTTCAGAGCCAGCTCTCAGAGTGAACAGAATCTCTGACACTCTGTTTATGTCTGTCAGCCAGAGCTCCCTGAGTGAGGCTGTTAATCTGGTCCAGTCAGGGATTGGACTGTTGACATTGTAACCAGTTACTACATCTTTCACAGTATCTGCGATCACAATCTTAGATTTAAATTCAACAACTGACACAATGTTCATTGCAAGAGCATCCACCATATTTTTCTGAAAAAATGCAGCTTTAAGCGAAAGACACCAGTTTCATTTGTAAGTGATTTCAAATTCTTCCTAGGTGTATTCTTTCGTTGACTAATATGAAACTATTGTTGCTTCCTTACAGTCTCCCTCTGCATTCCTTGCTTTTGCAGGTCTCCTTCTCCTGTGTTGTTTGCTGTCTCCCTCTGTCTCTCACCCTTGCAGCTTCTTCATTTCCCTCCACCTTTATGACATTCTCCATATTCCTCCAGCCCCCTTGGGTCCTGTTGGTCTGTCACTCACATGCTTAGGACTGGGCACCCCGAGACTGAGCCCAGCAAAAAGCAGCCCATCACTCTCCCTCAAATGGTACCTGACTCCAACCTGTTCCCAGACATCAGGCCATAGCTCCCAGTCATTACTTCCCTCTCCTGAACTTCAGCCCTCAACCCTCATTCTGTTTCTGGATTTTGGCTGCTTTCCCCACCCAAACCTCTGCACAGGTCACCCTCACTCTTAATCTCCCCTGTCCGCCCCACCATAGAGGTGAAAGAAGTGTGTGGTAATGTGCCTTTTAAAGGGCAAATGGTCAGAGCTGTGCTGTGCTGGGATCTTATGGAACCTCAATGAACATGCTTAGTCACTGCGTGGGATGTCAGGGAGCAATAAAATCAGTGGAAAATATGCACGATTGGCAAGTTGCCCTGCTATGGCTGACATTTTAACAGTCATTCACCCCCTATGTACAAAGAGGACATCTACCATATAATGGAGAGCCAAGTATACCCTGGTGACCTCCCCATGGACTGTGGGGCGCACTGCAAGTTGGGTACTTGCTGATGCTAACAGGTAATGGCAAACATGATGCCTCTGACCTTGTTCCTGGCCCTTGTTCTGATTTGTTGTTCCAGTATGGCCACAGTCCCAACAGTGGCCACGACACCTAGTGGCATGAGTGAGACTGCAGAGCTGCCAGTGTCTCAATTAGCCAGCCATTCTCAAAAGAGGGAAGACTTCTCTGAAAATGGAAGTATTGGAGAGTTGCAGATGTGGAGGACATTATAGTGATAGGCTGAGGCTTTGGAGAGACTTGAAAACATGGACTTTGGTGTTTGATGTTCAGGCATTATCAGCTGGAAGCTATACTCTATGATTATTCTAAATAAGTTATACATGGACATATCACCCTTTATGCTATTTTCACTATTATGACACTGGAAAGTACATTTCTTTTAACATCCTCTGTTATATTACACAGTATAAACAAATTAGGAGAGCTCTTGTGGTGCAGTGGTAGTGTTTCTACCTCTCAGCTCGAAGGCGTGGGTTCATTTGCTCTTGACCTATCACAATGTGGCTGACCAGTTTGACTATGACTATCTAAAAAATATTTAGAGTAGGGTTAGACCACTTGGCCCCTCAAGCCAGCTGCACTATTTTGTGAGTTCATGGCTGAAAGATTACTCTACTACTCCCAGTAACATTGCTTACCAAGAATCTACATACCTCTGGTTTCAAAGTATTCTTCTTCACTGCATGTTTGAGGAAGAGACTTCAAAAGACTCATGACCCCCTGTGAGAAAAGAAATCTCCTCAATATATCTTCAAAGGCCAACTCCTTATTTTGAAACAGTGACTACTGGTTTGAGATTTTCCCACTGGAGGAAACATTCTTCCCACATCCAACATGTCAAGAATGCTCAGTATCAATTAAAGTGCCTCTCACCCTTCTAAACAGTGTTGGATACAAGCCTAGTCAGTCAAACTTTTCCTCATAAGTCAGTACACATTCCATTAGTCTAATAAGTCTTCTCTGAACTGCCTCCAACACAGTTGTATCCTTCTTAAATAAGGTGACCAATGCTGCAAGTGTGTCCATATATAGTGGCACCTGTGCCTTGTATAACTGAAGCATGACCTTCTATTTTTTCATTAAATTCTTCTTGCAAAGTTTGTGAGAAGATTTGTAGCTCGGGTGCTCGTTGCTGTGGTTCTGTTCGCCGAGCTGGAAGTTTTTGTTGCAGATGTTTCATCCCCTGTCTAGGTGACATCCTCAGTGCTTGGGAGCCTCCTGTGAAGCACTTCTGTGGTGTTTCCTCCGGCATTTATAGTGGCCTGTCCCTGCCGCTTCCGGTTGTCAGTTTCAGCTGTCCGCTGTACTGGCCGGTATATTGGGGCCGGTATGTTTGGCTTG
>NC_057724.1:71375529-71390680 GCF_004010195.1 Chiloscyllium plagiosum | reverse complement strand
AAGCATCAGCTCAAACTTTGAACATCTTATAGCATCAGAACTCGGAGGTCCTGATGCTATAAGATGTTCAAAGTTTGGGTGAAGATTTGTAGCTCAGGTGCTCATTGCTGTGGTTCTGTTCGCGGAGCTGGAAGTTTTTGTTGCAAACGTTTCTTCCCCTGTCTAGGTGACATCCTCAGTGCTTGGGAGCTTCCTGTGAAGCGCTTCTGTGGTGTTTCCTCCGGTGTTTATAGTGGCCTGTCCCTGCCGCTTCTGGTTGTCAGTTTCAGCTGTCCGCTGTCGTGGCCGGTATATTGGGTCCAGGTCTATGTGTTTGTTGATGGAGTTTGTGGATGAGTGCCATGTTTCTAGGAATTCCCTGGCTGTTCTTTGTTTGGCTTGCACTACAGCGGACAGCTGAAACTGACAACCGGAAGCGGCAGGGACAGGCCATTATAAATGCCGGAGGAAACACCACAGAAGCGCTTCACAGGAGGCTCCCAAGCACTGAGGATGTCACCTAGACAGGGGACAAAACGTTTGCAACAAAAACTTACAGCTCGGCGAACAGGACCACAACATTCTTCTTGCAATTAATAGGAAGATGTTTTCCTCATTACTTTCTGTACCTGCATGTTAATCTTTTGTGATTCACGAATTAGGATACCCAGATCCCTCTGCATCTTAGTGAATCGTTATTTCTCATCATTTAGCTCATGTACTTCTTTCTTTACATTATAAAAGCTGTCTGTTTGTATTGTTACAATACAGAGGGGAATCTTTCTATTAATTAAACCAAACATCCAGAAAAGCTCATCTCGCCTCATAGTCTGCTAAAATGTGAGTGACAGAGAACTCCCAAATTTCACTACTTAAAGAAAATAGCATCGATATATTTTCTAACTCTAAAAGCAAATATTAAACAAAAACTATTCACACATCTAAGCCCCTCTTTCTCTTAACTGATTACTATCTGCCTCCAATTCTATAACAATATGCTATTCCAACAAGACACTTACTAAAATCACATCAACTTAATTTCAAAACCACACAGTCTCTGTCTTCATCTGTGTCTTCACTCATGCAGCTACAGATCTCCCTGGGTTGTCATCTTTTTACTGCAAGTATGTTTCACATGTAATGGTATCTTTGATAGAGGCTGTTTTCTAATTTCTTGGAGAGCAAAATGTTATATTGGCAGTTAACTCTCTGGTTCTATAACAGTTGCTCTCTGACCAATTTTCAAAATGTCTGCATTCTTATACCCCAAAATCAGATTGTCTCATTAAGTGGCAAAACAACATATTCAAACTCAATTGGGTTTTAGTTCCTGCATAACTTAAACTGATTGGCTAAATTTGAATTGTTGTCAAAACAGCAACCAAAACATAGATATCCATTTTACAGCCAAATGTTATATATTTTTCCATTTTTATAGTATACTCTGGGACTGCCATCTAATCATATACACAGGTTCTTGTAATCTCTCAGTTCAGATCAGCATTGTCTCTATCTTAAAGATACAGTACATGCCTTCAGCATCATAACAGGAAACATGTTTTTATCATTTGGATTTCAAAATAGCACCATTTAGATGTTGGTGACTTTTGTGAAGGGTTTTAGAAATGATTTAGGCCAGTAAGTCCTTCCGGAACCATTACCTAATCCAGTATGCATCAAAGAGCAGGGACCCTGCTGTTGGAAGATTGTTAGTATTTTACTAACCTTACAACCAGGAGTGTAAGTATCAGAGCTTGTTTTAGTTTAGGATAACCCTTACCATGACTTAGGTTATAAGATTATTGAGGTTAGGTTGTTAATTATTGTGGTAGATTTTTAGGAGTACCAACAACATCTAAGGATTGACTTTATCTTAGGAAATCTAGAGAGTGGAAGTTTTGGGAGCATTTTTAGAGGAGACCTGATAGGCATCAGAAGCTGAATATCATTGATAAGTGTGGAACAGTTAGTGAAAAACATTACCCTATTACAAAATGAGTTTGTGCAACTTCTAGACCAGAAAGATAAGGAAGCCTGTCTTCTCATTTTTGTGAATCTTCATGTCAGAAGACTTCACAACTCACCATAAAGAACTAGAAAGTTCCACTTGAGTAAAACTTAAAGATTTGAGGTGGACAAATAGCCTTGCTGGATTTGAATTTCTGTAAAATGGTAATACTGCAAAGAAGAGTGAAAGCTCTGTTTTGCTGTGTGTTTGAAGAATTTTCTAAACTGTATTCCATATTTAAATTGCTTAGTTTATCTTATTGCTTTTCTTTTTACGCAAAAAACTTCTGTTTTATTGTCAAAGAGAATTTGGAGCTGTGTGCATATTTATCAGGGAATGACCATCATGTTAAAAAAAGAATCTATCAAGCTAGATTTCATTCTGGGATTGGACTTGTCCAGTAATAATAGCAGCTGGGAACACACTGTGTATTCTTTCCGCAACATTGACTCGCATTTTTGTACATTAGTCTCAATTTTGCCAGTCTTTTGTCCACATATTTAATCTGTCCATGTCACTTTGTAGCCTCCTTATATCCTCTTTATAATTTACTTTCCTCCCTATTTTTGTGTCATCAGTAAATTTGACAAAAAATAGTTTTGGCTTGTTTAACTAATGTGTTTAAATACATTTTTAAAAGTTAACATGCCCCTGTAACATGCAACTCGTTACATCATGCCCATAGGAAAATTTGTGCCAAATCTCTTGTTTCTTGTTAGCTTCTAAATTTTCTATCCATGTTAATATTTTATCCTGTAGACCTTGAGCTTTTATTTTCTGCAATAACTTTGCAATATATTATTAAATGTTTCCTGAGAATGGAATCAAATTTAAAATACAGTATATTCACCAGTTCCCCTTTATCTATAGCACATTATTTTCTCAAAGAATTCTAATAAACTAGTTAACCATGATTCCCCTTTCTCAAATCCATGTTAACTCTGCCTGATTACTATGAAGTTTTCTAAGTGCCCCGCTAAATGTATTTTATATTAAAATAGCTTCTAGCATATTTCTTAAGACAGATGTGATGTTAACCAGATAAAGGAAGTTACTTTCTTTTATCCTTTCACAAAAAATGCATGTTGCTGTCTAGACTAACATTTGTTACCCATCCCTAATTACCCAGACTCAGCCACATTACTTTGAGTCTGGAGTCAGATGTAAGCTAGAACAGGCAAGGAGATCTGTTTCCTTCCCCAAAGGATACTCATGAAACAGATGGTTTTTTTTCCAGACAATCAACAATGGCTTGTGATCACCATTAGACTCCTAATTCCAGATTTTTATTGAATTCAAATTCCACCCTCTACCGTGGCAAGATTTGAACTGGGTCACCGGAACATTACCTCACTCTCTGGGTTAACAGTCCAGTGATAATAGCGCTAGGCCACCAAACCCCCTGCTATCTTCTCACCTAATGGGACCTTCCCTGAATCTAGGGAATTTTGGAAAATTATCTACTGGTTGTTTATTTTGTGAGCTAGTATCATGTCCATAAGGACCTAGGTACATTTCAGCCCAGAGATCCAATGATTTATTCAGTCGCACTTCCCTGCTGATTATAATATTTCTGAGTTCCTCCCTCCCTTTCATTTCCTGATTTTTCGCTGCTTCTGGGCTATTACGTGTGAAGATGAGGATTTAAGGTGACCCCTGGTAAACTGAGGGGTGAAGAAGTCAGCTAAAGAAAAGGTGATGGTGCAGGAAAAGCTATAGAGTATTTTGATTTAACTCCATTGATGGGATTACTCATTCAGTTAGCTTGTATAGTTCATCTCTAATTACTCTGTGAAAAGTTAAAAATCACACAACTCCATGTTATAATCCAACAGGTTTAATTGGAAGCACTAGCTTTCGGAGCGCTGCTTCTTCATTAGGTGATTGTGGAGTGCACAACTGTAAGACAGAATTTATAGCAAAGGTTTACAGTGTGATGTCTCTGAAATTATACATTGAAAAATACCTTGATTGTTTAAGTCTCTCATTGGTTAGAGTGACCATGATAGTTTCACTTCTTTCATATGTAAATCACAAACATTTTTTAAAAGTTACGTTCTCAGGTTAACTGTAACAATTGGTGTCAGGCCAGATAAGATGTTGAAGGTGTTAGCCTCCTGTGTTCTGTTGTCACTTAGCTATCAGCCTCTGCTCGGCCACTTTTCACTGTTGCCTGTCACACACACAAAAACCCACATACACACAAACACATATATATTTCTGGGGTGAATTTGTACTTGCAGAGTTACATTGTACTTTGCTCAAAAACTGCATGAATCCGTGTCTGACTCTGTTAACTAACATTTTAGATTAGAATCAGTCTAAACATTATGGTAGAGACAATCAAGGTATTTTTCAATGTATAATTTCAGAGACATCACACTGTAAATCTTTGCTATAAATTCTGTCTTACAGTTGTATAATCCACAACCACCTGATGAAGGAGCAGTGCTCCGAAAGCTAGTGCTTCCAATTCCACCTGATGAAGGAGCAGTGCTCCGAAAGCTAGTGCTTCCAATTAAACCTGTTGGACTATAACGTGGCGTTGTGTGATTTTTAACTTTGTATATCCCAGTCCAACACCAGCATCTCCAAATCATGACTACCCTGTGAAAGTAATAATGAATTGTTTTCTTGAATCCCTGTGGTGTAGAGAGACCCACACAACTGTTTGGAAAATAGTTCCAGGATGTTAGGACTTGCAAAAGTTAAGAAATGTTGGCATAGATCCATGTCAGGATGGCATGCTTGTTGGAAAAGAACTTGAGACTTGTGTAATCCCATGTATGTGCTGCCCTTGTCGTCCAAGATGGCAGACGTTGTTGGTTTGGAAGGTGTTGCTAGAAAAGTCCTGCTGAGTTGCTGCATTGCATCTTGTAGATGGTACAAACTGCTGCCACTGTGCTTCAGTCACGATGGAATTAAATGGTTAATTTTTTAGCTTTAAGCAAATGCTGTTGGGATTCTCAACAGTGCAGAAGCTGCTGAAGTCTTGAAGAGTTGAAGCAATCTTTTCCCTCTCTTGGCTACAGCTGGAAGCTTGGATTTCTCACTGCTGCTGGGTTACCTGTGAGACAGAGCTATTTTTCAGAATTTACCTTTTTACCAAGGGATATGTTTATGGGATGGCACTATATTGGAATGATTAATTAGTCATAGCTACTGTATCTATTGTTTAGTTAAGTTTTCCAATAGAGTTGTTATTCTAAGTTCCTTGCTTTTGTTGTATTTTAACTATAGCATTTAAATAAATTGTGTTTTGCTTACATCGAGCAAATTGACCCAACTGAATTGCATATGGAACACAGCATGTTAAATTTGCCATTAAAATAATAAAAAAGTGTAGGCTACCTTCTTAAAATATTTTGAGGGGCTCTGGTCTGGTTCATAAAAATTTAGACAATAGTCAATAGGCTGTCAGGGTTTTGACCCAGTGACAATGAAGGGGCAGTCATACAATTTCATGTGAAGATTGTGTGTGGCTTAGAAGGGAATTTGCAGATGGTGGTATTTTCGTGCATTTGCTGCACTTGTGCTTCTAGGTGGTAGAGATGGTGTATTTGGAAAGCTATGTCAGAGATGTCTTTGTGAATTATTAAACTGCATTTTATAGATTGTCTACACTGTTCACACTATGGGATTGTGGTGAAGGTAAGGAATATTAGCGAAAGTGGTTTTGGGTGTCATTCAAATGGGCTGCTTTATTTTGGATGGTATCAAACTCCTTGAGTTCTGTTGGAACCAAATTCAACCAGGGAGATGGAAGATATTCCATCACACTCCTAACTTGCAAGTGCTGCTCCATGTGAGCAATTCCATGTTTCCCTCTAAGCTGTACACATACCTACACATCCATCTCCTTTCCCTCATCATCACTTTGTTCCATAATATTTGCATTTGTTCCAATATCACAGTCTTTTTTACACAACGTGTCAAACCACTTGGTTCAAGGAGATAAAAGTGTGAAACTTGACTCTACAAAGACGATCTGTTTAGTAATTCAATAATGTTGCTGCTGATTCTATGAATATATCCAATTCCTTAGCAAATGATATTAAATCTTGAAGCAGTTTTTTTTTAAAATCAACTGTTCTGAATGTTTTGTGACTATCTATCAACAAGTGGTGCTCCAGCCGACTAATGATGTACCGTTGAACTACAGGTGGATATACAAGCTGAAGGTCTTTATTCTAAATGTCTCACTGTGTTCCTTAACATTTTTAGCACTTTCCTTTGTTCTAATTTCATATGAATCAGGAATAGTTACAGTTTCATGATCAGAAATAATGAAGTAATTTTGATTGAAAATTTTCCTGATTTGTACACACTTCTCAAATCCATCTCTTACACATTAGCTTGCTGCTCTTTTGCTATGCAGTGGGAAACTAACTCATTGTAGTTGATGCCAAGCTATTAAGACATGTCAACATTTAGTGGAGAAATTATTGTAGACATGTTGAGTTGAATTTACTCCATCTAGCCACACGCTGTCAACCAATTTGATTGCATCATTTCAAATGATCTCTCGTCTCCAGTCACCTGCTCTCTTATCTCTAATCAATTGATCCGTTTATGATTTAGCTTATTGTTTGTAAATGATTTCCCTGGTTTTATACCTTCAAACTCGACATTGCTCAATGGAACTGGTAGTAGAGGTGATCATGTTATATATTATTCTCTTGTATTCTGTTTCTGCTCAGAATTTCTTACTGGTTTTGGTTCATCATCTTCTTTCTTCCATCCTATGAGAGTGTTTAGGAATAACCTGATCTCTTATCTCTAATCAATTGATCCGTTTATGATTTAGCTTATTGTTTGTAAATGATTTCCCTGGTTTTATACCTTCAAACTCGACATTGCTCAATGGGACTGGTAGTGGAGGTGATCATGTTATATATTATTCTCTTGTATTCTGTTTCTGCTCAGAATCTCTTACTGGTTTTGGTTCATCATCTTCTTTCTACCATCCTATGAGAGTGTTTAGGAATAAATGAATGAAATTTAATTGGTTTTCAAAGCAATAATTTAGTTTTCATAGAGACAGCAAAAATCAATTCCTATTTTGGGCACTTTATGATCGCAAATAGATGATATTAATTCAGATTATCATTGCAATAGGTTTGCCAACTTAAAAAAAAAGTCCTCTTTCTTGACTACAACCGAGAATAAAAAGTTCCGTAATCTAACCTGCACAAATGTCTGTTTTCGAATTCCTACCATTTCATAACATTTACGTAACAGCAGTCCTTTCTAGAAATGTTGTTGAACCACATTTCAAATCTTGAAGAGCTCTCAGTGAAAGCAGATAATTCTTTCTGCTATTATTTTTCCTGCCAGAAATAAATTAAAAATATTTTAAAATAAATGATTTGATGGATAAATAATGCTGATCATTCTTCAGTTACTGCTGTTCACATGACAGTTGATCCAAGTATAATTTCCACAATTCCAGATATATTACATGCAAGAATATTGATACTGTAGCACAGTAAGTAATTACATTTCCTGGATTTGCTTGAAATTTGTTGATGCTAACTCCCTGAAATATACAAATCTAGCTTCTTTGCAAACCAGTTAATCAGTCTCTCTGCATTCAACTCGACAATTTTAATGTATGACTCAACTGCAGGCTGCTTTCAGCCATTAAGAGTTGTCATCTGTTCTTCAGATTACATGCCCCTTCATCCAACACTTGCAACCTGTCTCATTCCTAAGCTGCCTATTGATGAAATTTAAATGTCCTTACTTTTAAAAGCAAAAACTATTTTAGTTTTGAGATCAATGAAAATGGCACATGAACCCAAGAGTATCAGAAATTGATCATTTAGCCTCTCAATTCTGCTCCACCATTTAATTAGATCATGCCTGATCTTTACCGTAATTTTCCTGCATAGTCCCTATAACTTTTGATGTCTTTAACATCTAGAAACCACTTGATTTTGGTCTTGGATATACTGAATGAGAGAACCTTTACAGCTTTTAGTGCAGAAAATTCCAAATATTTATTGCAATCTGAGTGAAGAAATTGCTCTTCCTTTCAATCCTAAATGAGCTTACCCCTAATTCTGAAACATTCTGGAGAAAGGTCTTTTCTGTGTCTAGTCTGTTGAGTACTATAAATATTTTGCGTGTGCATTGATACCACCTCTCATTCTTCTAAGTTTGAGAGAAGCTAAGCTCAGTCTCCTCAAACTGTGTTCACAGGATATATCAAAATAGTCTGCAATGAATCTTGCAGCATTAAAATGACCTCTGCAAAATAAAATGTCTAATTTGTTTGTCTTACATTCCTCTTTAGTCATTTGAGATGGAACAAAGAACTGATTTATTCTTAGTTTGTAATAAAAACTTAATTGATGGAGGCACAAATTTCAGTCAAAGAGTGAATATAAGTACAACCCTGTGGCATGAAGTGTCTGGAATTGTGGAAAAATGTTTGAAAGTATCTTTTGTGTACACAACAGTGGCTTTATTTAGAGGTATAAATTATTTGGGTTGTTTATTTACAAATTTTTTTATATAAAAAGGAAAAGAACACAACACTGAAATTAAAATGATCTAATTTCTCAGTACTACCACAATTAGAATCAAATGTTGTTTGCCATACGTCATAACCACTCACCAAAGAGTTTGGATTGTACATTTAATTGCAGCGCAATGTGTCTTCACAGGTCTCAAGGCTGGTTAGTTCCACTACAGAGATCATGCTACATCACTAAACCATGTCACCTTATTACCAGTTAGACTTTGCTGTGCACAAATTGGCTGCCACATTACCCACCTTGCAGCAAGAATTGATGTTCAAGGAAAAAAGTACTGTCATAAACTATAAAATGCTTTCCAACGTCCTGATATGCTGAAATCATTGTTCCTTTGGTTGAAGATCAATAATTAAATATTTATACAGAATAATTGAGCTCTGAAATGAGTAACTGAATTTTACTGACCATTTGACATCAACCAGCTGCTTGAGCAGATGAGACTGGTCTTTTCTAGACTTGCTGGAACTAGTTCCCAGGGACTGACCTTGAGAGTAGTGAACTTCTGTTTAAACGTGATGCTCTTTCCACTGATGAAGTATCTGCAGAATCATTTGGTCAGGAACTGACCCGCAATTAACTTCTAGGCCTGGCCTCTCACATTAAAAATAGCTTGTTTGGTTTATTTCCTCTTAATTCAAGGAGTTACCCACAGTCCAAAAGTCATCTTTAGCTCACACTTCCCAGTTCGCAACTCAAAACCAAAATCGATCAAAGAATAAAAATAATGAAAACTCAGCAAGGGTTCATTCATATGAAAGTTCCAAAATTTCAATGCGTAACTGCAGTATTGTGTGAATTCCCATTGAAGAAACAGGTAATGTCCTAACACCTATATCACGCATCCTTGAAAAATATACCTCCTGCATATTGAAGAATAGATTCTCAGTATTAGTGTTGGCTACAATATTGGCCAAATGTGTAACATTCCTTCTTCTATAATTTTGCTCCCTCCCTTTAAACATTTATTCGAATTATGACCAATGAACCATATATTGACATGCTAAGCTTGCAACCTCATACCACTAATATCTTTTAAGCAAATTTCCTTTGACCTTGTTATATTTTTGCAATCGACATGTTTTCTCATAGGCTTGTTATCATACTACTAATGTGCACCAGCGCAATGTTACCAAGCTTCAACTGAGACGAGAATCAATGCATTTTTATTTATTTGAAACACATTGTGGGGTGTCAAAGTGGGTCAGTGGTCCGTGGTTAACACTGCTACCTTACAGCACCAGGGACCTGGGGTCAATTGCACCCTTGTGTGACTTCTGTGCGGAGTTTGCACACTCCCCCTGTATATGCATGGGTTTCATCCAGTTGCTCTAGTTTTCTCCCACAGTCCAAAGATGTGCAGGTTAGGTGGATTAGCCATGGGAAATATAGGGATAGTGGAGAGTGAGTGTGGGTGCGATGCTCTTCAGAGGGTTGGTATGATCTAGACTGTCTGAATATTGCTTCCACACTGTAGGAATTCGATGATTCAATTTTATGTAGTGAGTACTACTGCCAGGGTCAGCCTCTCAAGCTATTCTCCACATTGTTCGCTGAACCATTGCCAGCCATGCCTTTTGTTATTTAGATGTCTCGTTTCTCCTTTATGAGCTTTTAGTCATCTGTCCTATTGTCATCTGTCCTATTGTCTATTTTAGCTGGGTGCCAATGTTTCTATTTATTATGTAGTTATAAAGTAATTTTCCCTAAGTTAAGGTAGTATGCATATTGAGAGTTGTTGTTGAGCTCTTCTCAACAAGCAACAACTAGTTCCCTGGATATACTGTATTGGAAAAATTGTTCATCTACGAATGGGATGTCTCAATAATTAGCACTGCTACCACACAGCACCAATGACACAGGTTCAATTCCAGCCTTGGGTAACTGGCTGTGCGGAGTTTGTACATTCTCCCTGCATCTGTGTGGATTTTCTTCCATAGTCCAAAGATGTGTGATGATGCTGTCACTTCAACAAGGTTATTTTGTCCTTAGGGTTTTTTTAAGGAAGGTTGTATAGGCAGATGTACGGAGGAGTCTAGGAAGAGCCTAGTTTAACAATGGCGGGGAGGGAGGTGGCCAGTTCTTCCAGTTTAGGTTTCTTCTAGTTTGGTTTAGCTGTAGCAGTCACAAGATCCTGGAGTCCAGGAAAGGTTGCAAGCTTCAATGAATGATTCCTGACTGATTCTCTCTCTGAAATCTCTGTGGATGTTGTTCTCTCCTGCCTGAAAGAATCTGTGTTTCAATTTACCTTTCTGCCAAGGATGTTTATGGGATTTTACTGGATACAAACAGTTAATTAATTAAGTTGCTGTATCAGCTAGGTTATGTTTTACAATGTTATTCTAAATTCCGTTTCCTTGTGTTCGTGTTTCAACTGTAGTGTTTAAACAAATTCTGCTTTGCTTAAAGTCACGTGGTTTACTAAGTGCATCCCACTTGGAATATCCACTTCACGCCTCCCTTTAGAATAAGGAAACATTAAGGTCTAGGCTACCTTCTTAAAATATTTTCAGGTGGTCTGGCCTGGTCCATAACAGATGACCATAATAAATGTGGGGTGATGGGGGTGGTGGGATGGTCTTTGGAGTGTCAGAACAAACTCAATGGGCCAAATAGTTTCCTTCTGCACTGTAGGGATTCTATGAATTCTCCCTGTAACAGTAATGTTTTGACCACATTTTCACACAGCCTGCAAATACCTTATCTCTGTGGTAATGCTTTCAACCCTCAATTAGACAGCTATGGGATCAAAGTGCTGTTGCTTTGTTGCAGTACTGAGGGAGTGATGTATGGTCAGCAGTGCTACCTTTGAGATCAGATGTCAAAACAAATCGCTAATAGCCTGTTCAGGTCAACATAGGGTTATTTAATGTCAGGCAGTGGAGCCTTCCCAATATTCCAGCCAAACTTTAAACAAAGCAGCAGATCATTTAAATTAAAATATGGGGCCTGCATCTTATAACTCTTGGCCCCTTCTATATCATTAAATCTTCTAAAATGGAGCTTGGAATAATTTCAATGGCCCAGTCACCCCTGCTATCTCACAATCTGCACAGAGAGAAGTCCCCTCATCTCTTTCTTAAAAAAAAGTTTTTCAATAATAATAACTATTATTCAAAAGCTGTTAATTTGCTTGCGGAGCATTTGGGGAACAGGCAAAGAGGAGGTGGTGTTGGCAATGAGTTTGGTGACTGTGCAGGACTCTGCGGTACCAGCAGCAAGTGCATCAGCGGGTTCAGCCTGGCGTGAACGCACAGTGGTGGCGACTGGTGAAGGCGGGATAGTGCTGGAGAGTGACGACTCAATGTGTTGCAGTGTTGTCAGTTTAGCAGTAGGGACTCGAGGCCTTGGGCTGAAGGAGCCCTGTCTGATCTAGAAGCAAGATCTGTTCCAAAGACCACCTAACATTATTGAGAGTAGACTATAAGGCGAACTTCATTGTTCTGTTTTCGAGCTTCATATTGTGTGTCTGGGTTTCAGCTCTGTGTTTTAAGAACGCAGCAACACCAAACAACACTTTTCGTTGTATTTGTATTTATTATAAATACATGCGACAACAAATTAATCCATTCAAATCAATTCAAAGAATGTTCAGGACACTATAAAAGTAGAAGCGCATGCATGTCCTCACAGAAGCAGTTTGGTGTCTGCAGTGGTTTAGTGTGAGCTTGCTAAAGACCAATAAGTGAAATGGGTACAAGCGAAGTAACAGGTTAAATCCCATCACGTCCAGTTCTTAGAATCGCTACAGTGTGGAAAGAGGGTATTTGGCCCATCAGGTTGATGCCATTCAGCTCACCGACCCTCTGAAGGGCATCTCACCCAGACCCAGTCTCTATCCTATCCCTGTACCCCCACAGTTACCATGGCTAATCCACCTAGCCTGCACATTACAGGCTACAGAGTCATAGAAAGATGTACAGCATGGAAAGAGACCCTTCGGTCCAACACGTCCATGCCGACCAGCTATCCTAACTCAATATAGTCCCACCTGCCAGCATCTGGCCCATATCCTTCCAAACCTTTCCTATTCATATACCCATCCAAATGCCTCTTAAATGTTGCAATTGTACCAGCCTCCACCACATCCTCTGGCAGCTCATTCCATACACGTACCACCCTCTGCGTGAAAAGGTTGCCCCTTAGGTCTCTTTTATATCTTTCCCATCTCACCCTAAACCTATGCCCTCTAGTTCTGGACTCCCCGACCCCAGGGAAAAGACTTTGTCTATTTATCCTATCTATGCCCCTCATAATTTTGTAAACCTCTATAAGGTCACCCCTCAGCCTCCGACGCTCCAGGGAAAACTGTCCCAGCCTGATCAGCCTCTCCCCATAGCTCAGATCCTCCACCCTGGCAACATCCTTGTAAATCTTTTCTGAACCTTTTCAAATTTCACAACATCTTTCCCATAGGAAGGAGACCAGAATTGCACGCAATATTCCAACAGTGGCCTAACCAATGTCCTGTACAGCCGCAACATGACCTCCCAACTCCTGTACTCAACACTCTGACCAATAAAGGAAAGCATACCAAATGCCTTCTTCACCTAACCTGTGCCTTTACAGGAAGCTGGAGCATCCACTGGAAACCCATGCAGACTTGCAAACTCAAAATATAGACAGTTACTCAAGGCTGGGTTTGAACTCAGGTTCCTAGCACTGTGAGGCAGTGTTGCTAACCACTGAGTCACCATGGAATGATAGCAGTAAATGGAGCAATCTTCAATTCCATCACTTCTTGCTCCTATTGCTGAGGGTCAAAGCTTCTTGCCTCTGTTAATTCTTGCTTCACAATGCAATTCAGCCCTCCATCCAGGCATATCTTTGTGTGCAGCCATCAGTGAGGACAGGATGCTATTTGATTGAGATGCTCCCAATGGCTACATTCATTCAGAAATGCTGGTGACTTGGAGCACAGCAGATAACTGTCGGCTGTGTCAGTCTGTACACTGCAGACAGTCTACACACTAGTGGCTGGGAACAGGATGGGGGTGGTGGATGAGGGTAGCAGGTGAACAATACTGAAAGAATACAGAAGAGCAATATCAGTTACACAAATGATATGCTGATGTCACTCTGTAAATGCTTAGATAGAATGATAGCACCATGAATTAGAACAGAGAATTAAGGCATTCAGTTCAAGCAGCAGAGTAAACCTTAATTCCTAATTCCTGATAACCTTGGCCATGATTAATTGCTAAGTAAAGGTTTCTCCAAACACAATTTCCCTTGCTGAAGAGAGAAACTGGAGCCTAATTAATCACAGTGTGGAAAATACTCTGCAGAATAACAAGGTCAGTGTTGAAAGCAATAATATGCTTTACATCAAGAGGCTATAGAGGTCTAAAGTATCTGGAATTTGAGAGAAACTTCAGAAAACTAAATATTTTTACATCACTAACATTCTTCATTCCACAGCCTTGAGGAATGGCTGTAATTTCTCCAAACTTCCTCTTATTTTGTTGTGTGAGTTTCGATGTCTGGAAAGTATTTTTCTTGCTTTCTTCATGGGTTTCACCCCTGGCCCTCCCAACTGATGGGAATTTTTTTTTTTATTTCAAAAATATACTTTATTCATAAAATAATTTGATGGTCTGTAAAGTTAGTCATGCCATACATTCAGGGGATTTCCGATCCACTGCCTCCAACCTCATAGTCCCACAACCCCGCACCGCCCGTTTCTACCTCCTGCCCAAAATCCACAAACCTGACTGCCCCAGCCGACCCATTGTCTCAGCCTGCTCCTGCCCCACCGAACTCATCTCTGCATATCTCGACATGGTCCTGTCCCCCTTAGTCCAAGAACTCCCCACCTATGTTCAGGACACCACCCACACCCACCACCTCTTCCGTGATTTTTGCTTCCCCGGTCCCCAACACCTTATCTTCACCATGGACATCCAGAACCAGTACACCTCCATCCCCCATCACGAAGGACTCAAAGCCCTCCGCTTCTTCCTTTCCCGCTGTACCAACCAGTACCCTTCAAATAACACCCTCCTTCGACTGACTGAACTGGTCCTCACTCTGAACAACTTCTCTTTCCAATCCTCTCACTACCTCCAAACCAAAGGAGTAGCCATGGGCACCCGCATGGGCCCCAGCTATGCCTGCCTCTTCTTGGGATATGTGGAACAGTCCATCTTCCGCAGCTACACTGGCACCACCCCCCATCTTTTCCTCCGCTACATCGATGATTGTATTGGTGCTGCCTCGTGCTCCCACGAGGAGGTTGAACAGTTCATCCACTTTACCAACACCTTCCACCCCGACCTCAAATTTACTTGGACCGTCTCAGACTCCTCCGTCCCCTTCCTCGACCTCTCCATTTCTATCTCGGGCGACCGACTCAACACAGACATTTACTATTTACCTAAACTACACCTCCTCCCACCCTACCCTCTGTAAAAACGCTATCCCATATTCCCAATTCCTTCGTCTCCGCCGCATCTGCTCCCAGGAGGACCAGTTCCAATACCGTACAACCCAGATGGCCTCCTTCTTCAAAGACCACAATTTCCCCCCAGACGTGATTGGCAATGCTCTCCACCGCATCTCCTCCACTTCCCGCTCCTGCTCCTCCACCCTGGAGCCCCGCCCCTCCAATCGCCACCAGGACAGA
>NC_057724.1:71373013-71375227 GCF_004010195.1 Chiloscyllium plagiosum | reverse complement strand
GCTCTTCCTCCAGCCGTTGTGTTGCTATGGTCTGGCGATGGAGGAGTCCAAGGACCTGCTTGTCCTTGGTGGAGTGGGAGGGGGAGTTGAAGTGTTGAACCACTTGGTTGTGTTGGTTGGTCCGGGTGTCCCAGAGGTGTTCTCTGAAACGTTCCGCAAGTAGGCGGCTTGTCTCCCCAATATAGAGGAGGCCACATCGGGTGCAGCGGATGCAGTAAATGATGTGTGTGGAGGTGCAGGTGAATTTGTGGCGGATATGGAAGGATCCCTTGGGACCTTAGAGGGAAGTAAGGGGGGAAGTGTGGGCGCAAGTTTTGCATTTCTTGCGATTGCAGGGGAATGTGCGGGGAATGGAGGTTGGGTTGGTGGGGGGTGTGGACCTGACAAGGTTCTGGGAATAGGCTGGACTTGGCAAACGGCTCTATGCAGCACACAAACAAGGCAGGTGAGAGAGGGCAGCCTTACCTGACCCCAGATCTGATGGGAAGCTATCTGATTCCCACCCATTGATTGAGACTGCACTGACAGTGTTGGTGTTGAGCAGTCTGATCCAATTGCAGATTCCCTCCCCAAAGCCCATTTTGGAGAGAACACCTCTCATATACCTGTGTGATATCTGTCAAAGGCTTTTTCCTGCTCCAGGCTGATCAGGCAGGTGTCCAACCCTCTGCCCTGTACGTAGGCGATCGTATCCCTGAGGAGTGCGAGACTCTCAGTGATCTTCCTGCCCGGTACAGCACAGGTTTGGTCAGGGTGAATCACTTACCCCAGAGCAGACCTGACACGGTTGGTGATTACCTTTGACAGAATTTTGTAATCCGCATTCAATAGTGAGATTGGTCTCCAATTTTTGAGTTCCTCCCTGTCCCCCTTCCGCTTGTAGATGAGAGTGATGATGCCTTTCCTCATGGATTCATTCATGGTACCTGCCCGAAGCATATTGACATACACCTCCAGCAGGTCCTGACCAATCAAGTCCCACAGAGCGGAATAGAGCTCGTCCGGTAAGCCGTCGCTTCCGGGAGTTTTATTCTTTTCGAAGGACTCGAGGGCCTTGGTCAGCTCGTCCAGAGATAGCGGCTGGTCCAGCATCTCGCGTGTTCTGTCGTCTAAGACCTCCATGATAGAGGACAGGAACGACTGGGAGGCCGTGCTGTCGGTCGGCTTCGCGTCATACAGACTGGCACAGAAGGACTTGCTGATCCTCATGACGTCAACCTGAGATGACGTTAGCGAGCCATCTTCTTTCTTCAGGCTGCTGAGCACGGAGCTCTCTTTGTGCACCTTCTGGAAGAAGAAACGTGAGCACGTCTCGTCCTGCTCCAACGAGCGGACCCTGGACCGGAAGATTATCTTGGAGGCCTCCGAGGCAAAGAGCGAGGCTTGCTGGCCCTTCACCTCCTAGAGGTCCTCCGTGACATCCACCCCCATTGTCTGCAGCAGGAGCAGGTTCTGCATACTTTCCTGGAGCTGGGACAGTTTTCCCCGCGCTCTCTCGCCTCCTGAACACCTTTGAGGATGAAGAACCTCTTAATGTCCCCTTTTACTGTTTCACACCAGTCCGCTGGGGACTCAAAGAGGGGCTTCACGGTTCTCCAACCTGCATAGTCCCTCTTGAGCTCCTCAATGTTTCCCAGGGTCAACAGCTTTGTGTTCATCTTCCACGTTCCCTTACCAGCCCGCTGCTCGTCCTGTAGGTGACAGTCGGCCAGCAGGAGGCAGTGGTCAGAGAAGAACACCGGCTTGACGTCGGTGGATCTGACCGAGAGCGTTCGGGACACAAACAGGTAATCTATCCTTGAGCGGATAGACCTGTCTGCCTGTGACCAGGTGTATCTACGCTGCGCTCCTTCTGCAGGGGTGCTGAAGATATTGTGCAGCTTGGCATCTTTTACCGTGTCCATCAGGGCTCTGGATGTGGTGTCCCCCCGCCAGATCGTCCATCTGCATCAATGATACAGTTGAAGTCTCTGGCCAGAATGACCAGCCTGGACGTAGCCAGCAACAGTGGAAGCTGTTGCAGGACGGCCAACCGTTCCCTCTTACCCACTGGGGCGTACACATTAATCAGTCTCAGGGGAGCATTCCTGAACATGATGTCGGCGACGAGGAGGCGCCTGCCCACCACCTCCTTAACCTCGGAGATGGTGAAGTTGCCTCCTCGCAACAGAATACCCAGGCCGGAGGCGCGGCTATCGTTGCCCCCCGACCAAA
>NC_057724.1:71370758-71372674 GCF_004010195.1 Chiloscyllium plagiosum | reverse complement strand
GGTGGGTACCTCTTGGTTCTCACCAGGTGGGGGGAGGCCTTTACCCATCCCGTCAGAGGGATCGTCTCTCCCTGTTTGGGCGGTGCTGCCCTCCTTTTTCCCCGCGGCGCTCTGTCTCTTCCTCTGGTGACAACCCTCCTTGCGCCCGTCCTCACCGTCAGAAGAGCTGCCTGTATCCTCGTCATGTAGATGTCGCATCCCCCTTCGCTGGGTGGCTTTGGGGGCCTTGAGATGTTTCCTGTTCCTGCTTTTGGCAGTAATCCAATCCTCTGCCTCCTTTGATCCCTCCTCTTCCATTTTCTCTGCCTGTCTTGAAGGAGCTTGGATCGGCTGCTGCATCTCCCCGCTGTCTGCTGTCTGCTCCGCTACAGCCTGCCCTTCCTTCTGAGTGCCTCCAGACACCGTTCCCGTGCTGTTTTGTGGTACCTTGCTGGTCTTAGGTGGTCCACGGCTCGTGTTGCCACCTCCGGCCATCTGTGCATAGGTGACGGCCCCTCGTCTTGGGCAGGCCTTGTACATGTGGCCCGCCTCTCCGCACAGATTACAGTTCTTGGCCTCCTTACATTCCTTGGGCGGGTGGCCTTCCTGCTTGCAGTTTCGGCAGACGGTCACCTTACAGTCCACAGCCATGTGGCCTGACCTCCCGCAGGTTCGGCACACTTTCAGCTGCCTTGCGTATGTCAGGTAATCTCTGCTTCCTCCGATGGCAAAGCTGGAGGGTGGGTGGAGGAACTGGTATCGACCCTCAGGGTTACCCTGACCTGTCGTTTGCTGGTCCAGATCCCGAAAGGATCGACCACATCGGTACTCTCTCTCTCGACCTGGATGTATCTTCTCAGGAAGGTCAGGACATCAGCGCTGGGACGTGGGGATTGTACATCTAGATTGTTACAACCCGACTCCTCTGCGCAGGAAGCACACACAACGGGACCGCTGACAAGATGGAGGACAGAGGTTCCGCTTCTTTCTTCTTGAAGACCTTCAGGAGCTGCTCGCAATTCTTCACGCTCCTGAAGGTCACGTCGAAATAGCCTGCCGCAGGGAAATCCTGCAGGCGGTACACATCCGCTTTTTTTTAATTTCAAAAATATACTTTATTCATAAAATACTTTGATGATCTGTACAATTGGACATGCCATACATATGTAAACATTCCTTTTGTTTGCATACCGAAAACAGAGTAATCATTCCTATTTACAGGTCTGTACGATTACATTTTTAGCTGAGGCGTCAGCAGAGCCCAAATGACTGCGCGGGCCCCCTGTTCTTCTTTAGGCAGGCAGACGTTACACGGTGGTCTTTCCCCACTGCGCCTTGGCGGCAGCTGCCCCAAGCTTCAGCGCATCCCTCAACACATAGCCCTGGACCTTGGAATGTGCATGTCTGCAATACTCAGTCGGAGTCAACGCCTTCAGCTGGAAGATCAGCAGGTTTCGGACCAACCAGAGAGCGTCCTTCACCGAGTTGATGATCCTCCAGGCACAGTTGATGTTCGTCTCGGTGTGCGTCCCGGGGAACAGGCCATAGAGCACGGAGTCCCACGTCACGGCACTGCTCGGGACGAACCTCGACAAACACCACTGCATTCCTCTCCAGACTTCTTCTGCGTAGGCACATTCCAGGAGGTGTGTGACAGTCTCGTCCCCTCCGCAGCCGCTTCGAGGGCAGCGTGCGGTGCTGCTGATAGTCCGGGCGTGCATAAAGGATCTCACAGGCAGAGCCCTTCTCACCACCAGCCAAGCCATGTCTTGGTGCTTGTTGGAAAGTTCTGGCGATGAGGCATTCTGCCAAATGGCTTTGACAGTCTACTCAGGGAACTGCTCGATAGGCTCCGGCCTCTCCTTTTCCCGAAGTGTCTCAAGGACACTACGTGCTGACCAATTCCTGATGGACTTGTGGTCAAAGGAGTTTTTCTT
>NC_057724.1:71323916-71370400 GCF_004010195.1 Chiloscyllium plagiosum | reverse complement strand
GAGGATTGGTTGGCCCAGTTCCGAAGAGCATGGCCTCGCTCTTGCCTCGGTTTACCTTGGCCCCCCGAGGCCCGTTCGAACTGGTCACATATGCACATGAGTCTGCGCACGGACAGCGGATCCGAGCAGAAAACGGCGACGTCATCCATGTACAGTGAGGCCTTAACCTGCAGGCCCCCGCTGCCAGGAATAGTCACCCCTCTCAGGCTCGCATCCTTCTTGATGGACTTGGCAAATGGCTCTATGCAGCACACAAACAAGGCAGGAGAGAGAGGCTTCAAATCCGCAGCACTCCAGTAAAATCTTCTTCACAAACACCATCCGATCGCCCAGTGTGTGCTCCTCCACCTTCTTCACAGTCACCCTGACTCTGTTGCGAATGCCCTGGCCTGGGCTGCGAGCGGCTGCTGAGGTCATAGCTCTGAGGTTGGCTGGTACCTGAATTGGCGTTAGGCCGAAGCCAGCATAAAGATCCACCAAGAGCAGGTCAGCACAACCAAACGATCCTCCAACGATGGTCATGATCCAGCGATGGTCTCCAGCAGCTCCAACGACTCGCAACATGATCCCCGTAGTTTCTCCCCCGCCAGCACACGTCAGCTGCGTCAAACCTGCAGCACTCGAGCAGAATCTCTTCCCTGGTGGGAATTACCGAGAAGAAACAAATTTTTAAGAAAGTCTTTCATAAATTCAGAACATCCCAAAGCCCTTTACAATCACTGACATACTTTTGAATTCCAGTTATATGAACAGCAGTAGGCCATTCAGCCCTTCAAGCCTGCAATAGAGTTAGTGATGAGATCACGGCTGCTCTGTGGCCTAACTCCATAGACCTCCCTCAATAACTTTGCTGAACAAAAATTTAACAAAACGAAAACTGTTATTGTAATGAAGAAGATGTAGCAGCCAATGTTTACATAGCTAACTCCCACAAGCAGCAAAGAACAAAGGAAATGTACAGCCCAGGAACAGGCCCTTCAGCCCTCCAAGGCTGAGTCAATCCAAATCCACTGTCTAAACCTCTCTCCCAGTTCGTAAGGATCTGTATCCCTCTGCTCCCCACCTAATCTGTCTAGACGCATCACAAATGAATCTACCATGCCTGCCTCTACTACCTCTGCTACCACCTTCTGTGTAAAGTACTTTCCACGTGTATCCCCCTTGAACTTTTCACCTCTTACCTTGAAAGCGTGACCTCTTGTTATTGAATCCTTCACCTTGGGAAAAAGCTTATCTCTATCCACCCTGTCTATACCCTTCATGATTTTGTAGACCTCAATCTGGTCCACCCTCAATCTCCTTTATTCTAATGAAAACAATCCTAACCTACTCAACCTGTCTTCATAGCTATCACCTTCCATACCAAGCAACATCCTCGTAAACCTTCTCTGCACCGTCTCCAAAGTGTCCACATCCTTTTGGTAATGTGGCGACCAGACCTGTACATAGTATTCTAAATGCGGCTCAACCAATTTTAACATGGGCCTGCCAGCTCTTATACTCAATACCCCATCCGATGAAGCCAAGCATACCATATGCCTTCTTGACCACTCTATCCACCTGTGCAACCACCTTCAGGGTACAATGGACCTGAACTCCCAGATCTCTCTGCTCATCAACTTTTCCCAAGGCTCTTCCGTTTACAGTATATTTCACTCTAGAATTAGACTTTCCAAAATGCATCATGTCATATTTGCCCAGATTGAACTCCATCTGCCACTTCTCTGCCCAACTTGCCAGTCTATCTGTATTCTCCTGTATTCTTTGACAGTCCCCTATGCTTTCTGATATTCCACCAATCTTCATGTCATCTGCAAACTTACTGATCAGACCAACAATGCCCTCTTCCATATCATTTATGTATGTCACAAACAACAGTGGCCCTAGCACTGATCCTGGTTACCTTGGTCCATTTCAAGAAACTCCCTTCAACTATTACTTTCAGTCTCCTGTTGCTCAAGCAATTCTTTATCCACCTAGCTAGAACACCCTGCCCACCATGTGACTTCACTTTTTCCATTAGTTTATCATGGGGAACCTTATCAAACACCTTACAAAAGTCCATGTATATGACATCTACAGCCCTTCCTTCATCTACTAACTTGGTTGCTTTCTCAAAGAACTCTATTAAGTTAGTAAGACACGATCTCCTCTGCACAAAATCATGTTGTCTATCACTGATAAGCCCATTCTTTTCCAAATATAAATATATTCTATCCCTCAGTACCTTCTCCAGCAACTTTCTCACCACTGACGTCAGGCTCACTGGTCTGTAGTCACCTGGAATATCCCTACTACCCTTCTTGTACATGGGGACAACATTAGCAACCCTCCAGTCCTTCAGCACTTCATCTGTGTTTAAGAATGCTACAATGATATCTGTCAGGGCCTAAGCTATTTACTCTCTCAACTCCCTCAGCGACCTGAGATAGATCCCATCCAGTCCTGGGGATTTGTCCACCTTAATATCCTTTTGCCTACCCAACGCATCTTCCCTCATTATGTCAACGTGATCCAGAGTAAACAAACTTCTATCTCGAATCTCAACATTCATCATGTTCCTCTCCTCTGTGAACACTGATGCAAAGTAATCATTGAGAATCTCACCCATTTTCTCAGGTTTGACACACAGCCTTCCTTCCTTATCCTTTAGTGGACCAACCCTTTTTCTAGTTACCCTCTTGCTTCTTATATATGAATAAAAGCCCTTGGGATTCTCCTTAATTCTGCTCGCTAAAGTTATTTCATGACCCCTTTTAGCCTGCTTGATTCCTTGTTGAAGATTGGTCCTACTCTCTCGATATTCCTTCAAGGCCCGTTCTGTTCTTAGCTGCCTGGACCTTAGGTACACTTCTCTTTTCCTCTTGGCTAGTCGCATGATTTCTCCTGTCATCCACGGTTCACAAATCTTGCCTTTCCTATCCATTGTTTTCAAAGGGACATGCCTATCCTGCACTATCTTCAACCTATCTTTGAAAGCCTCCCAGGTATCAAATGTGGACTTCCTTCAAATAGCTGCTCCGAATCCACATTTCCCAGCTCCTGCCAAATTTAGGTCCGGTTTAGTATTCTTTCCTTAGGACCACTTTCATCTTTGTCTACGAGTATTCTAAAACTTACAGAATTGTGGTCCCTATTCCCAAAGGAATCATCCACTGCAACTTCTACCACCTGGCCTGGCTCATTCCCCATCACCAGGTCCAATATGGTTCCTTCCCTCATCGAACTATTGACAAACAGCTCTAGAAAACTTGCCTGGATGCTCTTTACAAATTTTGCACCATCGAGACCTCTGAAACTAAGTGTACATCAATCAATGTTCGGAAAGTTAAAATCTCCCATCACCACCACCCTGTTGCCACTACATCTTTCCATAATCTACCTATTTGTTCTCCTACCTCACCCTCACTATTGAGAGGCCTGTAGTACAGCTCCAACAATGTATGTGCATCCTTCTTATTTCTCAGGTCTACCCATAATGCCTCACTGCTCAAGCTCTCCATAGTGTCTTCCTTTCACACAGCCGTGATATCATCCCTGACCAACAATGCAACTCCTCCCCTCCTTTTACTTCCCCCTCTGCCCTATCTGAAGCATTTATATCCTGGAACATTTAGTTGCCAATCATGTCCTTCCTTCAATCAAATCTCTGTGATCACAATAATGTCATACTCCCAGTCGCCAATCCAAGGCCTAAGTTCATCTGCCTTACCCACTGTACTCCTTTCATTAAAGTATATGCACGTCAGACCACCAGTTCCTTTGCGTTCATCTTCTCTCTGCCTACTCTTCCCCTTGGTATTGCTAACTTCATGATCTTTGCAGTCTCTAGTTTCCACCTCACTGTCAACTAGTCTTCTCTTCTGGTTCCCATCTCCCTGCCAGATTAGTTTAAAACCTCCCCAATAGCAGTAGCAAAAACTCCCCAATGCATTTAAATATATGAAAGAAAAGAAAATAAAAGCCTTACGGAGTCCTTCTCTTCTGGTCAGAGGTCGGGGTGCGGGAGGGAGATACTACACGTGTAGTTTCTCGAGTTTAGCCGCTGTTCCACTTTATTCTAAGTCCTTACCTTCCCGGCAACCTCCTGGTCTCCAACGCCATCTCCGCTCTGTCTCCCGCTGCTCCTGGACAGGAAAAAAGAAATGGGATAATGATTGGCCAACTTGATGATTGGCCAACTTGTTTCAGTGCTGTTGATGGACAGATAAATATATGCCATCAGAGAAAACTACCAGATTCTTCTTTAAAGAAAGTGGTGGAATTTTTTTACATGCACTTTAGAGGGCAAATGGTGGGTCGTGTGTGGAATGAGCTGCCAGAATGGGCGCTAGAGGCTGATACAATTACAACATATAAAAGGCATTTGGATGAGTACATGAATAAGAAAAGTGTTAAGGGATGTGGGCCAAATGGGACTGGATTAATTTAGGATAACCAGTTATTGTGGATGAGTTTAACTGAAGGGTCTGTTTCCATGCTGTATGGCTGTATGACAGATAGGAGAAAGTGACGACTGTAGATGCTGGAGATCAGAGTCGAGAGTGTGCTGCTGGAAAAGCACAGCAGGTCAGGCAGCATCAGAATTGACATTTTGGGCATAAGCCCTTGATGCTTTTCTGGCACCACACTCTTGACTCTATGACAGATAGGCTCTCAGTTTAATTTGATTGATTTAGTGGATTTACTCAAATAAGCATTCAGTTCTCAATTTATGAATTGATTTTCAATTCAATGAGTTAATATGGTGGGATTGGAACTCATGTTCTTATTAGCCTGGCCCACCAGATGACTAAACCAGTAACATAACCACTATGCTATCATCTCTCATACTGTGTAATGGCTGTGTTACTGGTCCTGTAAGCTAGAGATTCCTGACTCATGCTTAGGGGCATAGCTTCAAATCTCTCCATACAATTAATCAAATTTGGATTTATGAAGCCAGCGATAGTGACTCATAATAGTTACTCATATGTCCTTTGAGTGTCTCCAGACCAATACCAATGGTTGATTTTGACTGCCCTTTGAGATGGACCAACGAATGTACATGAAAATAATAAAGAAAGGAAAAACTCCCCATCTGATAAACCAAAGTCCAATTAATATGGTCTTCGCTAAATCCTTTGTTAACTTTGCCATAAATATGAAGGCAAGTTCAGGTGATAAAAATGGGGAAAATATGATTAGGCCCAATCTGACTCTGTATTGTCTCAGCCTTGGTTAGGCCCATATGAAGCTATTCTGTTCTGGGCACCACATCTCAGGTAAGCTGTATTGGTCATAGAAGGTGAACCACGCTGAACCACAGGAATGGGACTGAGGCTCATTGCACAAACATGGCTTGTGTTGAAGATGATCTCATCTGGGCATTTAAACTAATAGAAGTTGATAGAAGATTGATTCCATAACATTATCTGACTTCCTTCCTGCCTCAGCTCAGCTGCTCAAACCCTCAGATATTTGTTACCTCTGGACTCAACAGTTGGGTGATTTGTCCGCCACATTCCCCCCTCCCCCTTCATAAGCTTGAGGTCCAACCCTGGGAGCTGCCCTCCTCCAGTTCTGACCCCTCAAGCATTCTGGCTTTAATATTCTGCCTTTGATGCCAGGACCCTCAGTTAGTTTGACCCTCGATTCTGGAGAACCTTGGCTACACTTCCACTTTACTTTCCTCCTTTTTGGAACTCCTTAAAACAGTTTGAACAATGTTTTGTGCATCGGACCTAATATCTCCTTAAGAGGTTGGTGTTAAATTTAGGTTTTGTGGAGCTGACCAGCCACTAGCTTAGAGGGAATCCTGTTCGTGATATTGAGCCTTAGCACATAATAAACAATGGCACAGAGAAGCATTAATTTACAGAACGTTATAGAACTTGCCTTCTCTGTCTTGAACTCAAACCCGTGGATGCAGGTGTAAAACCACACAAGACATTTTTTTTTGAAAAACATCTTCAAATCAAAGAATAAATATGAAAAGAAATGATCCACAGCACCACTCAGTTGGAGAGTTTTGGAATGTCCCCAGTATTCTGCTCAAAGTATGTTCCGCCTCTGACTCTGTGGGTGGCAAGGTGGCTCAGTGGTCAGCACTGCTGCCTCACAGCACCAGGGTCCCAGGTTCGATTCCAGCCTTGGGCGACTGTTTGGAGTTTGCACATTCTCCCCATGTCTGCGTGGGTTTCCTCTAAGTGCACTGGTTTCCTCCCACACTCACAAAGATGTGTAGGTCAGGTAAATTGGCCATTCTAAGTTGTCCATAGTGTTAGGTGCATTAGTCAGAAGGAAATGGGTCTGGGTGGATTACTCTTTGGAGGGTCGGTGTGGACTTGTTGGGCTGAAGAGCCTGTTTCCACGCTGTAGGGGAATCTAATCTCATAATCGCATTTTAGAGTACAGTGATTAGGAAGCAAAAAAAGAGGTAATTCTTTTGGAGCCATCTTGATGCTTCTTGTCTTAAGCTGAGTTTTAGACATTACAAAAAACTGCTGTTTCTCTGATCCATTGCAGTGAAGCAGTTTGAGACAGAATCCAGTTTGTAGCAAACAAACACACCTCCTGGGCTTGGCAATGCTTCTTAACTGTTACTTTAAACAATCACACATTTCCAGGAAAACTGATCCATCAGATTGGTGAACAAAAAAGGACCGGGGGCCTTACATCTGTTGTCTGAACTGGGGAAATAAATCGTGGCCATATGTTGTGAAGTAGTGTTGGGAATCCTGCAATGTCAGCAATGTACCCTTGATGGATAAGAGTACCATGATGGTTTTTAATGGTTGTCAGTTATATGAGTGATTGGGATGTGAATATTGGAGGTATAGTGAGTAATTTTGTCGATGACACCAAAATTGATGGTCTAGTGGACAGTGAAGACGATTGTTTCAGAGTTCAATAGGACCTTGATCAGTTGGGCCAATGGATCAAGGAATAGCAGATAGAGTTTAATTTCGATAAATATGAGGTGGAACATTTTGGTAAGGCAAATTACGGCAGGACTTATATTCTTAATAATAGGGTCCTGGAGAATGTTGTCAGGCAGCATCCGAGGAGCAGGAGAATCAACGTTTCAGCCATAAACCCTTCATCAGGATGCTGCCTGACCTGCTGTACTTTTCCAGCACCACACTCTCAACTCTGATCTCCAGCACCTGCAGTCCTCACTTTCTTCTGGGGAATATAGCCAAACAAAGAGATCTTAGAGTGCAGGTGTTTAGTTCCTTGAAAGTGGAGTCGCAAGTAGACAGGGTGGTGAAGAGGGCATTTGGCAGTTGTCTTATTGGTCCTAACTTTGAGTACAGCAGTTAAGAGATCATGTTACAGTTGTGTAGAACGTTGATGAGGAGCATGGTTTTTAGCCAACGTTTTTTTCCTGTGGTGAAGGAATCCAAAACTAAAGGACGTATAAAGGGAGAGGAGAAAGATTTAAAAATGACCTACAGGGTAACTTTGTCACGCAAATAATGGCACGTGGATGGAGCGAGCTGCCAAAGGAAGTGGTGGAGGCAGGTACAATTACAACATTTAAACGACAAATGGATGCATATATGAATAGGAAGGCTTTAGAGGGATTAGGGCAAATTGCTGGCAAATGGGACTAGGCCAGACTGGGATGTCTGGTCAGCATGGATGAGTTGGACCAGAGTCACAGCAAAATGGTGGACTCTTAACAGTGCTCTGGACAATAAGGGATGGGTAATAAGTGCTGGCCCAGCCAGCAATGCCCTCATTCTGTAAATGAATGCAAAGCAATTTCTTTTTGATTTTAAGAGATGTATAACCTTGCTTGTGTTAATGTTCACTTTCATTCGAAAGTTCTTTGAAGGTGGCAACGCAAGTAGATAAGTTAGTCAAGAAAACATTTGTCATGCTTGCCTTCATCAGTTAGGACATAGAGAATAAAATTTGGCCAGTCATGCTGCAGCTGTATAGAACTTCAGTTAGGCCACGTGTAGAATATTGTATGCAGTTCTGGTCGCCACATTACCAGATGGATGTGGAGGCTTTGGAGAGGATACAGAAAGGGTTTACCAGGATGTTGCCTGGCTTGGTGGGTATCAGCTACGCAGAGGAATTGGACAAACTTGGTTTGCTTCCATATGAATGTCAAAGTCTGAGGGGACAACCTGATAGAAGTTTAGTTAATTGTGAGAGGCATGGATAAGGGTGGTGAGTTGGAGTCTTTGTACCTGGGTGAAAATGTCAATTACAAGGGGACATAGATTTAATGTAAAAGATGATATTTAAAGGAGATATGAGAGGCAAGAGTTTTGTACAGAGGGTGGTAAGTGCCTAGAATGTGCTGCCAGAACAGCTGCTGGGGGCAGGTACAATCGCAACATTTCAGAGGCACCTTGACAGATATGTGAATAGACAGGGAATAGATGGATATACACTGCATAGAGGCAAAAGAGTTTTATTTTCGAAAGGCATCATGGGTTGGTGCAGTCTTGGTGGGCTAAGGGGCCTGTTTCTTTACTGTTCCTTGTATGGCCTAAGTGCTAGTTTAAGTCAAAATCTTTGCACAGCTTGGTAAGAATTCAAGTTTAATGAATTCCCATGTTTTAAATCCAGTCTTTTGGTATTTTGTCTATTCTAGCTACCTTCATCATTTGTTCTTGCTGTTGACCCACACTCTAGTATTCTAGTTGAATGTAATCAATATCAACATTACTCACACAGTCACTGCAGGCATTTAATCTTTGAGTGTAGTTCATCCATTGCTACTTCCACTGTTTTCTCATTTTACCAAGGTTTGTTGATGTATTGCCTTCCACACTCTCTAATGCTGTGGTTTCAGCCCTTCACACCGAGTGTCATCAATTCCTTTCTGTGTTTACGTACTTAAGGTTTACCTTTCCAGCCAATCCAAATCTTTCAGTATACTTCTGCGTTTTTAATCAATGTTCTTGTCCCTTTCTGCTTCTATCGACTCTCTACTCCAGAGTTTATGTTTCAATTTGACTTCTTTAATATTGATGTGCTAAATTACTCTCCTTTCTTCCACCTTTTGCAACATCACATTCATAATCCATGGTTTCTTGATCCTCTGGACTGTTAACAATCCTATGCTGTTGGCCACTTCTTTGGCTGAATCTTTATTCTTTTCCCACTGTTCATTCATACTGATGTAATCCTTTTTTTCTCACTAGTACTTTGATTACCTAAGTTACAAATTCTTAAGCTTTAACTGTTTTCTGAATATTCCACCTTGGATCTTCTTCGGTGGGAGCACTGTTTCCATTTTTACACGGTTTTGCTCTGTGTCTCTGTTGGCTCCTGGCTGAGATTGCAGCGTCTTTGTCTCATCATTGTATGTCGAGAGTGTGGTGCTGGAAAAGCACAACTGGGCAGGCAGCATCTGAGGAACATCTGGATGGGAATAATGTGATCAAGGATAGTCAGCATGGTTTTGTGAAGGGCAGGTCGTGTCGATTCTCCTGCTCCTCGGATGCTGCCTGACCTGCTGTACTTTTCCAGCACCACTCTCTCAACCCTGATCTCCAGCATCTGCAGTCCTTAATTTCTTCTCATCATTGTATGGCCCAGTTAAAACCTTCCTGCATTACCAAACATTTCCCATGTGCATTACCTTCTTGAATGATATAAACCACGTGCTTGATATCATTAGCTCTGTTCTTCAGCAAATAATCTACCAGCTTTCAGCATCATTCATTTAGCTTTCCAAATCCATATAACTTAGTCACCTCCTCTTTCTCCAGAAATGTTGTTCCAAACTCCTATAACACTCATAAAGCTGTTTCCACTCTCCAGCTCACTGGCTTTTCAAATCTATTGTACATTGTATGAAACTCCTTATCTGGATTGTTGCTTTTGGGTATAAATACCTGAGCGATGGTAGTGTCCCCTGGTTAGTTTCATCAGTATCAGTCCATCTGCCTCACTTTTCTCTTCATTCATACATTTGGCAGATTCCTTACTGCTACTCCATCTTCCTTTTCTTCCTTTCCTGATTATATCAATCTCAATTCATTGCTCATAAAGTTGCCTATGCCCATCCTCCATACCTCAGGGTGTTTTATTTCTCCTCTTTCCCATCCCTGGCTTTTGACTCCCTCGCTTTCCTCTCTTGTTAATCGCTTGTACATTCCATATTCTAATTCATTTTGTATTTACCAAGTTTGTGTATTTGAGGATTTCACTCAGAAGTGACCTTTGAGACCTCACTTCCTCTGTAGACAAGTCGACGTCAGCTAATGATTTAGGCAGGAGTTCCAGTCCACGCAGTTAATGCTGATACATCCCAGGCCCCTTCTTCATTAGTTTCAATGATGATTCACCACTGGCTTCTAATGTGCTGTTGACCAGTGCAAGGGATAGTTATAGAGTCATAGAGGCTTGCAGCGCAGAAACAGACCCATCAGCCCATCCTGACCAGTTTTCCTAAATTAATCTAGTTCCATTTGTTTGCATTTGGCCCATATCCCTCTAAACCATTCCTATTCATATATCTATCCAGCTCCTTTTAAATGTTGTAATTGTACCAGCCTTCACCACTTCCTCATTCCATATACACACTGCCCTTTGCATGAAACAGTTGCCACTTAGGCCCCTTTTAAATCTTTCCCCTCTCACCTTAAACTTATATCCTCTAGTTTTGGACTCTGGTACCCTGGGAAAAAGTTACAGTTATAGTGGCAGACCTCACACCCTTGAAGCACAAAACAGTGAAACAGGTGATTGAGATGTACTGATTGAACTTTTCTCGTGTACTTCCAGCTGATGCTCCAGTTTGACTAATGCATTAGTTTCCAAGATTACATTTTGCTTTCCCCTCTGGGACATCTGATCTGATGACTTCCAGTTGCTTATCTTAGCATTTCACAACTCTACATATTAAACCAATTAGATGAGAACCAACAATGTTGCTCTCCCATTAGACCAGTAAAAGACCGAATTACGATGTGCAACTCAAGGTCCAACATGTTAGAACATTGAACTCTGCGTCAGAGACACAGAAATGGCAATCCTGGCAGAGTTGGTGGCATTCTTGCCTCTGAACCATGACACTATAGGCTCAATCTGTCTACCAGAGACTTGAGTGTAGAATTTATCTGGATGCTTCAGATGCATTACAGAAGGAGTGCTGCATTGTTGGAGATACCATTTTTCCAATGAGATGGTAAGCTGTGTGCCACCTTTACTTAGAAAGCATTTCTATAGGAGGACAGGGCAGGTCTTCTCTGTCTCCAAGGCCACTGCTTATCCCGCAACCAAAATTACTAAAAAAAAGAGCAAGATGATTTGCAGAACTTCAAGTCACTGCTTCTGGGAGCTTGCTGTGCGTAAATTGACCGGTGTGTTTCCTACAGTACAGCAGTGACTGTGCAACAAAGCCAACACAGGGAATACTGGAGAAACTCAGTGTATCTGGCAGCATCTGTGGAGAGAGAAACAGAGTTAGTGTTTGGAGCCAGGTATAGCTTCTTCAGAAAGTACTTTGCTAGCTGTACAAAGTTGAGAGTATGGTGCTAGAAAAGCACGGCAGGTCAGACAGCATCCGAGGAGCAGGAGAATCAATGAACCATTCCTAATAAAGGGCCTTTGCCCAAAATGTCGATCCTCCTGCTCCTCGGATGTTGCCTGACCTGCTGTGCTTTCCCAGCACCTCATTCTCGACTCTGATCTCCAGCATCTGCAATCTTCACTTTTCCTGGCTATAAAACGTCCTTTGGGACAGCCTGAGGTGGTGAAAGGTGCGATATGAATGGAAATTAATTTTGTGAAAATCTGAATCCCATTCTTGACTGATGCTGTGGGTTGAGTCAAATCAGTCGTAGAATGGAGGAAAAGCATTAAAGTGGGTGAGGTTCAGAGTACCGTATGTCAGGGAAGGACAGTGTTCTCTCATGCAACTAAGGAAAACATAATCTGTAACAACAAAGACACTCAGGATAGAATATTGTCCCAGAGGATGATCCGGTTATCCCAGCTCAATGGCTAAGTAGTTGAGTGGGGTCAAGATGTAAGAAAGAGGGTGTGATGGGAAGAGGATAAAAATAGATTTACATCAGTCACATACCAGAGTACTTATTGGAAAAGCTTTAATGCCCGATACTGATGTTTATATTTAGAATTCAGCCATGTTCCGTAATAAAATTGTATTTTATGAGCTGGGGAATCACGAGTCACATAACAGCTGGTAACAATCATTGAGAATATTATACAGGCCCATCCGTCTGGGAAAATAGCAGAAAGAAATTCCAGATAAAATCCTTTCAAAGATGGTATAGTTCTTCTCTGGTCTTCACTCACTTAGCTCTGCATGTCATGCAGTAAACACTTGTCTTCAAATCCTCCTACGTTCTCACTCACTTGACAAAGTAACAGGCAAGATACACTAAGACAAACCAGTGGATGTACTGGACTCAGATGTCCAAAAGGCATTTGACAAGGTGCTGCATCAAAGGTTACTTCACGAAATAAGAACTCACTATATAGGGAATAACATATGTACATGGACAGAGGAAACTGGCTAATAGGAAGCAGAATTGAGAATGCAAGGATCATTATTGGGTTGGTAGGGTGTAATGAGTATTATACAGCTATCAGTGTTGGGACTTCAATTATCTGCAGTTTGTACAAAGACCTTGATGTAGTCACTGAATTTTAGCTAAATTTTTCTGATGGTACAAAAATAGGTGGGAAAGTAATTTGTGACAATGACAAGAAGAATCTGCAAAGGAATGTAGATTGTTAAGTGAGTGGGCAAAAACATGGTAAATGGAGTATAATGTGGGAAAATGTTAAGCTCACTTTTGACAGGAAGAATAGAAAAGCAGAATGTTATTGAAATGGAAGGAAATTACAGAACTCTGAGACGGAGGGAACTGGGTGTTGAGAGAGTGATTTTAACCTTTTATTTGTCACTTAGACAAGACAAGACTTAGGTTTCTTTGTTTAAACATTAATCTATACACGCGTGGGAGTTGTACATATCAAAGTATGACATATAGCTCAGATTTTTACCACAAAACAAAGATTTTATAGACAATCTTCCAACCAACTATTTCTACATATAATCATTTCCGATCAAACTTTTACGCATTTACTCACCTATACCTTTACCCAACAGTGTTCATATAATCCATTTTCTATATTAGTACACATGATATTATCCAATATGTTCAAACTAGCACACATGGTTATCTTATCCAGTCTTATCAGAGTATGTACGTCTTCTGGCTGTAGGTACATACTCGTGATAGTCAGAAAACCTTAACTGTCTACTTTCCTCTTTCAGAGTCCTGATATATAAAACACATGACGTTAGTGTGCAGTTACAGCAAGGTAAATGCGATGCTGTAGTTTGTTGCAAGGGGAATGAAATATAAAAGTGAGAATGCTTGTCTTAATTGCGTAGGGAGGTGCTGGCTGAGTCATATGGTCAATTAGCTATTAGTCCAGAGATGCAGGTTGTATTGATACAATGGCTTTAAGAGGAGTATTTTGTACTTTGTTTATTTTGAAAAGAGATTTTGATGCATTCATGCTGAGCTATCTATTCCAAGGCAATAAAGTAAACAACTTGTGAGACCTTGGGTTTTTTTGTAAAAGTTGGAACAGTAGGAGCAGTCTTAATTGGTGGAGTCAGGCTGCCACAGAACCAGGGTTTTAGTTTAGCTTTCAGTAATTGCTGGGGTTTAGAAGCTGGTTGTGGAAGCTGCTACATCTTTCTCTCTGTTACAGCTAAAAGCTTGGGTTCCCCTCCTGCTGCCAGAATCACATGTGAGGCTATCTGTTTTATTGAATTTGCCTTTGCCAAGGGATGTTTATGGGATGTTATTGGAACAGTTGCTGTTTAGTAGTTAAATAGTCTATTGTTCTGTTATGTTTTCCAATAGAGTCAAATGAATAGGAAGGGTTTAGAGGAACATGGACCATATGTTAGCAAATGGAACTAGTTTAGTTTAGGATATCTGGTCAGCATGGATGAGTTAGACCAAAGGGTCTGTTTCCGTGCTGTACATCTCCATGACTCTTAAGTATTTCCAATTCTTCTTCCTTTTATTTGTATTTTAACCATACGGTAAGAATAAAGTGTGTTTTGCTTAAAGCCAAGTAATGTAACCAATAAAATTACATATGGGACACAGCAGTTTACACTTTCCTTTAAGTAAGATAAAAGTTAGGGTCTAGGCTATGTCCTTGATATATTTGATAGGTGTTTGGTCAGGTCCATAACGAACTGGAGGCTCTTGTTGGGATCAAAATCTATTATTCGAGGTTGGGTTTAGGGTTATTCGACTCAAAAACAGTGAGTGGTGAGCATTGGTGTTCTCTTTTCGAATGCATTCAGTTGGTTTAAATGGGGTCTACCTTGTGTAATAATGGCACTTTCTATGGCTAAGAGTGTCCTGGAAAGATGCCACTTGGGGAGCTTATAGAAGGTCTGTAAGGCACAGTGTTTGGAATCGGCGGACAGCTGGGGTTGAAATTGCCTTTGTCTGTGAGGAAAGGGGAGGTAATTGCAACAATAGCTCGGCATTTACAATTTACCGGAATGCAATGGGAATCATTGGAAATAGCTAAAATTTAATTACAAGTGAAGCAGCTTGAATATCAAAAAGAAATGAAATAGTTTGAATTAAGATTGAAAGCAGAAGAAAAACAGAATGAGAGAGAAGGTGGGGAGAAAGATTTTTCAAACTTTGGAAGTTGGATCTGAAAACTGAAGTCAACTTAATGATTTGAATTGATTTATTATTGTCACATGTACGTAGTTACAGTGAAAAGTTTTGATTTACACACAGTGCAGACAAAGTGCATTAGGGTAATAGAACAGAGTGAGGAATACAACATTACAGCTTCAGAGAAGGTGCACAGGGAGCAAGATCAACATTAAATTTGAAATTTGAGAGATCCATTCAGAATTCTAATAACAGCAGGGATGGTGGGGCAGTACGGTGGCTCAGTGGTTAGCACTGCTGCCTCACAGCACCAGGGACCTTGGGCAATTGTCTGTGTGGAATTTGCACATTCTCCCCGTGTCTGCGTGGGTTTCCTCCAGGTGCTCCAGTTTCCTCTCACAGTCCAAAGATGTGCAGGTCAGGTGAATTGGCCATTCTAAATTGCCCATAGTGTTAGATGCATTAGCCAGAGGGAAATGGGTCTGGGTGGTTACTCTTCAGAGGGTTAGTGTGGACTTGTTGGGCCAAAGGGCCTGTTTCCACACTGTAGGGAATCTAATCTTAGAAGCTGTTCTTGGTGTGTGTGTTTAAGCTTTTGTGTCTTCTGCTTGACTGAAGAATTCGGAAGAATTTGAAATGGTGGAGCTATATGTGAAAGGTCGGAGTAGTGATGAGGACAATAGTGGAGAACAGTCCCATCATAGCCAAAAGCCTGGTGGTGATCTGTTGAAAAATGACCCAAGTATTGCCAAAGTTTGACAAGAAGGCTATAGAAGTATTTTTCTTTTCATTTTAGAAAGTGGCTGAATGAATGAAATGGCCACTGACCATGTGGGTATTGTTAGTTTAAACAAAGTTGGTAGGTAGAGCTAGTGAGGTATTTACATCACTATTAGAGGAGGTACCTGGGGAGTATGAGAAGGTGAAAAAAGCCATTTAGGTGCATATGAGTTAGTGTCAGAAGTCTACAGAAAACGGAATCTAAGGAGGGAACCTGGTCAAAGGTATATTGAGTTTGAAAGAATCAAACAAGGTAACTTTGATAGGTGAATAAGAGCATTGAAAATAGATCAAGCACATGACATTCTGAGAGAGACAATTATTTTGGAAGAGTTCAAAACTTCACTTCCTGAAGAAGTGAGAACTCGTGGAAGAGTAGAGAGTTAAAACTGCAAGATTAACCGCAAGATTAAATGGTAGATGATTACGAGTTGGCTCATAAATCAAAATTTGGCTTCCGACATCAATTTCAATCCATGAGGGATAGAAATTGGAAAAGTCCTCAGGTGGTAAGAAGGAAAAGAAATCACATTGAAGATAACAAAGCTAGCTTACCGTAGGGAGAAAAAGAAACCCATGAGAGGGATCAAGAAGTAAAAATGCTCAGATGTTTTCACTGTAATAAAGTAGGCCACGTGAAATCACAGTGTTGGTGGGTTAGAAAAAGCACTGTGAAGGTGGATGTGGGAAAACAGAATAAGCCAGTGAATTTTGTTGAAATGGCAAAGGAAAGCAAGTTGGAGGTTAAAAAGCTACACCAGGATATACAACTTGGTTTTGGGTTGTTTGAGAAGAAGGTGCCAGATCCTTTTAATGTGACAGTGCTGCTGTTGGACTGAGGTGGAGAAAGTCAGAAGTCACATGACACCAGGTTATAGTCCTACAGGTTTATTTGAAATCACAAACTTTCGGAGTGGAGCCCCTTCGTCGGGTGAAGTGAGAGGCAAGCACACAGGTGTCCAATGATTTCAGATCTTCTTAAGTCATGGACTTGTAATGGTCAGGTTTACTCGTATGTGCCAAGATGAGCAGGGAAAGAAATTGCAGTTTTAAGAGATGCAGGAGCATGTTAGTCTTCGATGGCGAGAGATGAGGAGATATGCAATTGAGAAGGAGTATTGTCAGAGCAGGTAGTAATATTTGGAATTCATGATGAGAAGTGTAGTGTTCCATTCTATAAGGTGAGGTTGCAGAGTCCAGTGAAAAGTGGTGAAGTGGTGGTAGGAGTAATAGAGAGGTTCTCAGTTCCAAGAGTATAGTTGATCCTTGGTAATGATATAGCTGCATCTTAGATGGCAGTGGTGCCTACTGTGGTTGAAAAGCCAGTGGAAAATCAGGCAACTGAGGTATTACAGGAAGTATATCCTGGTATTTTCCCTGACTGTATGCTAACAAGGTCACAAAGCCACCAGTTGAAACGGGAGGAGAAATCAAAGAACAAAGGTAAGGAGGTTGAAGTTCAATTATCAGAGACTATGTTTGATTAAATGGTTGGCAAAAACAGGTGGAGGACATTAAATGTGGAACACAGCACTTTACACTTACCTTTAAAAGTGAGGATTCAGGCTATCTTCCTTGATATATTTGAAGGAGTTTGGTTTGGCCCATAATAATGTAAATTTCTGGGTCCTGTGTTTGGATCACAGCCATGGCAAGTCATCTGCCAATACAGATGATGGAATTTGAATTCACCTTAAAAAAAACTAGAATTTCGTGTCTAACAATGAGCGTAAAAGCATTGCTGATAGTTGGGAAAATCCCATCTGGTTTACTATTATTCTTTGGGAAGGAAATCTGCCATCCTTACCTGGTCTGGCCTACATGTGATTCCAGACCCACAGGATATGGTTGACTCTTAGCTATCCTCTGGGCAATTAGGGCTGGACAATATATGCAGGCTTTGCCAGTGACATCCATATCCTGTGAATGAATTAAAATCAAGAGCATTGTTGAGAATATCTGGAGTACAATTTTGGTTCCATTTAAGAAAAGATATAAATGCATGAAAAGCCGTTTAAACAAGATTCACTTGACAGATACCTGGTGATGGGTGGGTTATCTTATGAGAAACATGTGGGCAGACTGTACCTGCTTCCATTAATGTTTAGAAGAATGAGAGGTGATTTTATTGAAGCAAATAAGATCCTGCTGGGATTGACAGGATGGCACCAGGAAGGATGTTTCCCCTTATGGGAAGGACACTGTTTAAAATGAGGGCCTCCATTTTGAACAAAGCTGAGGAGATTTTCTTTTCTTTCATAAATTTGAGGTGTTTTAGAATTTATTGAGCAGTGGAGTCAGGTTCCTTTTTAGGGCAGGGGTAGTTTGACTCCTTTATTAGTTAAGCATTGAAGGTTATTGGGAATAACCAGGAGGGTGGAGTTGAGATCACAGTAAGAGCTGCCATGATCTTATTGAACAATGGAGCAGGCCAGAGATGCTGAATGGCCCATATTTGCCTCAAATTCACATGAACGTATGTTTGTCTGTCCTTTCTGTCTTTGAAATATCTCCCTGCTGTACAATTCTGAGATCTCTGCACTCCTTCAATTCTGCTCTCAATAATAGTTTGACTTTATCTCCTACAGAGATCATATGATGGCCACGGGACTGCCAGACCTAAGA
Organism: Chiloscyllium plagiosum; assembly: GCF_004010195.1. Classification (NCBI taxonomy): domain Eukaryota; kingdom Metazoa; phylum Chordata; class Chondrichthyes; order Orectolobiformes; family Hemiscylliidae; genus Chiloscyllium; species Chiloscyllium plagiosum. The sequence goes on along the minus strand of NC_057724.1, from coordinate 71,352,347 downwards.
CAGGCTTCAGAGGCTGAAGAAGGCAATGAAGAGTGTTCAGGTACACTATATTTTATTCTCCCTTTTGACATATTTTACAACTCAACATTGTTTTGTGCCAAACCAATATTGAGATCTTCACCTGTTAACCAGAGTGCTTTTCTTGTTGCCCATCCTTAGTTGCACTTGAACTGTTTGGCTCTCTAGACCATTTGATTGAATGATTTATTGTCACAAGGATTTAACAACTAAATACAGTGAAAATTGCAATATGTCTTCATGGTACAGTACCATTTTGACTTGCAGAAGATATTAAGATATAATTCATAGAATCCCTACAGTATGGAAACAGGCCACTTAGCCCAACAAGTCCACACCAACTCTCTGAAGATAATCCCAGGTAGACTCACCCTTCTATCTTATCTTCCAAAACCCTATTGCATGGCTAATCTACTGAACCTACACGTTGTTGGATGGTGGAGGAAGCCGAAGCAAACCCATGCAGACTCAGGGAGAACGTGCCAATTCAACACAGACAATCACCTGAGGCTGGAATTGAACCCAGGTCCCTGGCGCAGTGAGGTAGCAATACTCACCACTGAGCCGCAGTGACAATATGACACTGTAAGATACAATGTTTAAATATTAGTGAAACCAGAGTCATCTTCCTCCCTTCTTGTACCCTGCTCATGATCAGAGTGGTGTCTTCACACAGGCTCAGGGTCTATCAGTGCTCCTTCATACAGTCCATTCCAGGGACTACCAAATCCGGCCTACCACAGCACCGCAGCTGAGTGCAGATTTCAGAGGGCAGTTAGGAGTTGTCAACATTGCTGTGGGTTTAGAGTCCCATCTAGACTAGGCTAGGTAAGGATTTAGATTTAGATTTAAATTTAACTGTTCTTGTCACATGTACTGGAATACAGTACAAAGTCACCAATCTCCCACATCATCTTAGTATACAAAAGACAGCAATAGTGAACTAAGTGAATATTTACAACAATTTAGAAATTGTGTAATATAATAGAGACATTATGCTGGTCAACTCTTGTGAAGTAATAAGACATCATTATGAAACATCATTGTAAAGCAACATCATCATGAAACAAACACTGGGTACTTTGCTCCCACCTTGACTGTTGGGGAAATTTTAAACTAACTCAACAGGGGTGTAGGAAATAGGAGAAAACATTGGAGTATTGTACCAGAGCTGGGTGAGACAGATGTCATTAGAATAGAGAGTGCTATGTTCATGGGTGAACCCAGAGTAAGGGGGAAGGTCATGCAGTCTAAATCATGGTGACACTGAATGATTAGATTACTTACAGTGTGGAAACAGGCCCTTTGGCCCACACCAACCTTCCGAAGAGCAACCCACCCAGACCCATTCCTCTACATTTGCCCCTTCACCTAACACTACAGGCAATTTAGCGTGGCCAGTTCACCTAACCTGCACATTTTTGGACTGTGGGAGGAAACCGGAGCACCCGGAGGAAACCCACACAGACACAGGGAGAATGTGCATGAGGTGGGAATAGAACCCAGGTCTCTGGCACTGTGAGGCAGCAGTGCTAACCACTGTGCCATCATGCCACCCATGCATGGTGCATGAAGTAAAATTGATTAAATTGATTGGGTGACACGGCAGGTCAGTGGTTAGCACTGCTGCCTCACAGTAGCAGGGACCTGTGTTCGATCCTAGCCTCAGACATCTATCTGTGTGGAGTTTGCACATTCTCCCTGCATCTACACGGATTTCCCCAGGTACTCTGGTTTCCTCACACAATCCAAAGATGTGCAGGTTAGGTGAATTAGCTGTGCTAAATTGCCCATAGTGGTTCAGGGATGTGTAGGCTCAGTGCATTAGTCAGGAGTAAATGTACAGTAATAGGGTTGGGAAATGGGTCTGGGTGAGTTACTCTTAAGAGAGTCAGCGTGGACTTGTTGGGCCAAGTTACCTGTTTCCACACTTTAGGAATTCTGTGAGAAGACTGGCAAGTTACAGACACAATTTGCCATGTGGGATTATGTTAATGTAGTAATGGAGCCTTAGCTTAAGGACTTGGTGTTAAATATTTGTGTTCAGAAAAGACAAGGAAGGGCAATAAAGAAAGCTGTTTTCTTTTGGTTAAGGAAAATGTTGCAATGCTGGGGAATGAGGGTGTTCCAGCGGGTTCAAGAACAGAGTAAAGTTGACTTGCGCAGTGTAATTTATAAGCTGCCAACATGTTGCAGAAGGAAAACTGCATAGAACAGCAGAGAGACAAGCCAGCATAGATTCATCATTGTTATAATGGGGGACTTTAATTGCCCAAATAAAGCCTGGTGCTGAGGTAGTTTTCAAGGACAAGCAGTCCTAGGTTCTGTAGTGGACAAATGCCTCCAGTAGTATGTGTCCAGTCTAACAAGAAAGGAGGCAGTGCTTGGGAAGGAGGTGAGCAAAGTAGATCAAAGTTAAAAATCACACAACACCAGGTTATAGTCCAACAGGTTTAATTGGAAGCATACTAGCTTTCGGAGCGACGCTCCTTCATCAGGTGGTAATGGAGGACACAATTCTATGGCACAGAATTTATAGCAAAAATTTACAGTGTGATGTAACCTGGTGTTGTGTGATTTTTAACTTTGTACACCCCAGTCCAACATCAGCATCTCCAAATCAAAAGTAGATCAAATATCAGTGGAGGGATCTTTTACAGAATAGCGACCTTTGTATTGCAAGGTGTAGGATGCTGAATAATTAACTGGGGAAGAGCTGACTTGGACAAGGCAAGGGGAGAGCTGTGTCAAGATTAGAGTGGTGCTGGAAAAGCACAGCAGGTCAGACAGTATCTGAGGAGCAGGAAAATTGACGTTTTGGGCTGCCTGACCTGCTGTGTTTTTTCAGCACCACTCTAATCTTGACTCTGATCTCCAGCATCTGCAGTCTCCACTTGCGCGTAAGGGGAGAGCTGGACCTGATGGATCGGATCCAAAACCTGGCCGGATGTGCTGCAGCTGAAGAATGGGATACCTTCGAAGAAGGGACAGTTTAGGCATGGTTAAGGTATATTCCCCCTAAAGGGAAGCTGGGAAACAAATCCAGAGCTCCAAAGAAGATGGAAATAAAGTTAAAGAAAGTGTGCTTCTGACAGGTAGCAGTTTGAGAATGCAATTGTGAATAAAGCTGATGTTCAGAAGGAAAATGAGAAAGGAAATAAGAGAAGGAAAGGATTTTGAAAAAGACTAGCAACAAACATAAAGGGAAATTCCAAATTCCTCTGTGGACAAATAAACTGTTACAACATTGTGACAATAGGGGTAGGGCTGATTAGGAACTGTAAAAGGGATTTACACATGAAAGCATGGCAATGCTGTTAAATAAATTATCTGAATCAACATTACCCTTGAGGGAGATGTTTCCCAAGTCCTGATGAATTGAAGCTAAGTCAATCGAAGGATGTAAAATTGTTAAGCAGGAAGTTTTGGATAGGTTATCGGTACCTTTACTTGATAAAGATGCTGGGAATTGTCTGGAAGGACATTGAAGGAAGTGAGAGTAGAAATTGCAGAGGCCCTGGTGCCAGAAGACTGGAGAATTGCAATCATTTCCCCTTTGATGAGAAAAGATCAGTTCAGCAATTACAAACCAGCCAGTTTAGCTTCAGTGGTGGGGAAACTTCAAGAAACATTTGGGATATTTGGGATAGAATTGACAGTCACATGGAAAAATGTGGGTGAACTTGAAAGAAATAGCATGAATATGTTAAAGAAAAATCACACCCAACCAGCTTAGTTGAAGATATACCAGAGAGGGAGATGCTGTTGATGTAATGACCATGGACTTCCAAAAGACATTCAGCATAGTGTCACATATCAAACTTGTGAAGAAGGTTTTAATTCGTGGAACAAAAGGGACAGTAGTACCATGGTATGCAAAGTTGGCTGAGGGATAGGAAACAGATAGTAACAGTTAATCGCTATTTCCGGACTTGAGGGAGGTTTGTAGGAGAACTGTCCAGTGGCTGGTAATAGACTTTTGTTTTTCCTGATAAATAATAATGATCCAGTTATTTAAGTGCTGAGGACAGTTTCAAAATTTGCGAATAAGACTAAACTGTGAGGTTGAGAGTGTAGAATATGCAAAGGTGGCAGATGCAGAGAAATGTGAGGTGGCACGTTTTAGTACAAAGAGACTATATAAAATAAAGGATACTATGCTTAAGGGTCTTCAGTTGCCTGGAGACCTGTGTGTTTTTGTGCATAAGTTACTAATGGTGGCAGGACAGGCAGAGCTGTTAAGAAAGCATACAATATTCTAGGCTTCACAAATAGGGGTTTTGTGGGGAGGTTATGATAAACTTATATGACTCATTGCTATACTTCAGCTGGAGTGTACTGTGGAGTTCTCGGTATCACACCATAGGTAGGAAATGAATGCATTGGAGAGAGTGTAGAATAGGTTTACAGAGTGGTTTCAGGATGAGGCACTTCAGTTATGAAGAAAATTTGGAAGGTTGGACTTGTTTTTCTTTGGGAAAAGAAGGCTAGGAGGAGATTTCATGACAGCTTTCGAAATTATGAGAAGTCTGGACAGAGGAGGTAGGGAGAAACTGTTTCTTCTTGTGAAAGAATTGAGAACCAGAGAGCACTGTTTTAGAGTGTTTTGGAAAAGAAGCAAATGTAAGAGGCATGAAAGAATTTTTTTTAAGTAGTGTGGTTGGTGTCTGAAATGCACTGTCCAAGTGTGGTGGAGGCTTGTTCAACTTAGGTATTCAAGAGGATTTTAGATTATTTAACTCACAAAAATGTGCTTGGTTAAGGGAAAAATGCTGTAGATTGGCACTTAGTCAAAATGCTCAGGGAACTGGTGGAGACATGATGGCCTGATTGGCCTTCTTCTGAACTTTAGCAATTCTGTAATACAGTGAAAGGATGTATAGTGATAAGGCCAGTGTCACATGATTTCATGGAGCACTCTGGAAGGGAGCAGACTGTGTACCACAAGTTTGAGACAATGGTGTGAAGGCAAAGCTAGACGTAAAGTGTTTTTGAGAACTTCTAATAGACCAACATCAGTCATTTGGGAGTTTAAATAGAGTTGGATCTCATAAACCTGGCAAACAGTGACAGTCGCCACATCATTTCAACCTTAAATATTTTACTTTCCTGGATATGAATTCCTGACTTTCTACAGGATTTTACTAAGGATATCATGGGGATTAAAGGGCATGGGAAGAAAGTGGGGCCAGGGTGCTAGGTTGGATGATCAGCAATGATCATATTGAAGGGTGGGACATTAAAGAGCCGATTGGCCTACTCCTATTCTCTATGTTTCTATATTTCTCATGAGCTGGTTAAGATCATTTGACAAAATCCCTCATGGAAGGCTGTTTGTTTGTAATTTATATGTGAATGATTTGAATGAAAATGGCGGTAGTTTGATTCGTAAGTTTGCAGATGATACAGAAGTTAGTGGAGTTGTGAATAGTGAGGAAGGTTGTTAAAGGATGCAAGAGGATAAAGATCAGTTGGAAAATTGGTCAGAAAAATGAAAGATGGAGTTTAATCTGGACAATTCTGAGGTGATGCATTTTGGGAGATCATATGCAAGTGGAATGTATCCAATAAATTGTAAGATCTTTAGGAACATTGATATACTGAGAGATTAGATTAGATTAAATTAGATTACTTTACAGTGTGGAAACAGGCCCTTCAGCCCAACAAGTCCACACCGACCCACCGAAGCGCATCCACCCAGACCCATTCCCCTACATTTACCCCTGCACCTAACACTACAGGCAATTTAGCGTGGCCAGTTCACCTAACCTGCACATTTTTGGACTGTGGGAGGAAACCGGAGCACCCGGAGGAAACCCACGCAGACACGGGGAGAATGTGCAAACTCCACACAGTCAGTCGCCTGAGGCGGGAATTGAACCTGGGTCTCTGGCGCTGTGAGGCAGCAGTGCAAGTCCATAGTTACCTGAAAGTGGCAATATAGGTAGATATCGTGGGAAAGAAGACAGATGACATGTTTGCTCTCATTGATCAGGGTATTGAGTAGAAATATTGGCAAGTAATTTTGCAGCTGTATAAGATTTTACATTTGGAGCATTGTATGCAGTTCTGGTCACCACGCTATGTGAAGGATATGAAGGCTTTGGAGAGGGTGCAAAAGATGTTTCCCAGCATGGTGCCTGGATTGGAGTATATTAGCTGTATGGAGAGGTTGGACAAACTTGGATTGTATCCACTGGAGTGATAGAGGCTGAGGGGTGACCTGACAGAAGGATATAAAATTATGGGAGGCATGGAGAGGGTGAATACTCAGAGTTTTTTACCCAGGGTGGAAATTTCAAATACCAGGGAGTATGGGTTTAAGTGCGAGTGGGATAATTTTATGGAGATATACAAGAAACGATTTTTACACAGGGTGGTAAGTGCCTGGAGTGTGCTACTAGAGGAGTGGTAGAAGCAGATACAATAGCAACATTTAAGAGACATTTAGACACATATATGAAAAGCAGGAAAGATAGTGATATGGACTACGTACTGGCAGATGGGATTGGCTTAGAATGGCATCATGGTCACCACAGACATGGTAGGCTGTTTTTGTGTTGTACTGTTCTATGTTCTAAATTGATCATTGTTTTGCAAAGTCATTATAGCAGGAAAATAGAAGCACTATTCACTTATCCTTCCAAGTGACTCTACATTTTCCAATCCAATTGACAGATGAGGGTTAACGTGTTTCCATCTGTAAGTGGTTTCTGGCATCAGGGCCTTGGTGTCAGTTGATTTAAGTCTCTGCACACGCCTTCTCTTTGTAATAAAATGTAGATATCCTTACACCGCAAGGGCTACAGCAGCTCAAGAAGGCAGCTCGTCGCCATCTCTTACTGGACAGTTAAGAGTGGGCAATAAAAATACTGGCCCAGCCAGCGACTCATATTTTTAAAAAGCAGGAACTGAAGTGAAGTCTCAAGCTGTTATGTGCATTTGGTAACACACCTTTAATCTTTCACTAAATTGGCTCACAAGTTTTGTTTCTCTGCCTGTTATTCCTCTGGGGACAGTTGAGTGAGTGGGTCACCAGTCAGAGAAATCAACAGCCAATATAGAGTGAAGGCATTTTTGTTTTAATTAAGCAAGAGACATTCCCAATGGAGTTTCTGTTTCTCAAAAGTCATGTGTGAATCCTTTTTTCTGTCCAACTTGGCAATTCCCTAACTAAAATATTGTGGACTTTACAGATGAGATTTTTCTGTAAATTCATTACGTGAGAGGAAAGATGCAGTCAGAGAAATACTATTGCAGAAAAGTAAAGCACTGCTGGGTTTTCCTCTTGCTTTATATTACAGATAGCAATGCATTCTTCTCTTTTCTGAAGTAATTACATGGCAGTTCTGTGTAACATTTGGAATTGTTTCCAGACTCTGAAGGAACAGGCATGGAGTAGCATCTGGTACCCTGTTTGTATACCGAGTGCCAGTTAAAACTGCAAGACAATTAAAACATGTTTTAATGCCGAAGATACTCAATAAGGACAGAAAGTTGAAAATTGTACGAGTTTTACATATGACTGTTTTAAACCAACAAAGAAGAGAACAGCTCACCATGTCAATGTCCATCCAGCTGGCCTGCAATTCCTTGTGTGCTTTTAACTGTTATTGACAATAGTTTGACTGATATGTGTGGAATTTTCCAAGAGTTACAAATTAGTAGAATAAATGTCAGACCAATCTCATCTGACAATGACATGTAATATTCAAAATCTAGTCACAGCCTTACTCTAAAGACCAGATAGAAATGTGTTTTGTTACAATCGTTGTGGTAAAACCATAAAGCCAAAGCAACCTAATTTATCAAATGAAATAATTACCCCCAATTTACAAATTTAGCAAAGAAGATTTCACTTTTTATAATTTTTACGTTAACACGCATTTGAACTAACATTAATTGAACATGAATTAACAGGCAACAGTACTTCAAATTGCAAGATAATTTCCACTTTTTGTCATTAATACAATGGTACATTATCACAAGTATTACTCCATAGAGACAAGTGGCACTGCTTGCAGTTCCAAAGTTTCCTAACTCAGCTTTTCATATTTAATATTTCCCTGTTAATTATTTGTTGGCCAAGTCATGTTCACTGACAGCCATATTGCATTGAGGTCCCCAGGGAAGCTCATTACCCTGTCAGGCCATCAACAGCCACATTCGTGACAGACCTGATGGCACAGACTGCCCAGAGACTCCATTAACATGCCCTTTTAATCGACCCTGTCAGGCGGGCTTGTTGCATTAGGCAAAACTGAAGCAGTTGCACTAAAATTATTCAATTCGGCCTTCAGACTCAAACCCAGCCTTTGGTCTTACTGTGTCATTCAATGTTGCATGCAAACAGCTCTGTGCAAATGGATCTTCTCTGATCTCCCTTCTGCTTCAGCCTTAGTTTTCTGAAACTGTCCTTTCGGTCTAGTTACATGGCTTTTGTAACTTGCTTCCTGTTGGTACTGCTTCCAGTTCAAGGAACACTGAGTCACGTTAACTAGTATTTCTTTATTAGTTGAGGAGGTTACAGTTGATAACAGTCTAAGGATGGGGTGTAAGGCCATTTAGAAAGAGATGAGGAGAAATGTTTTCACCCAGAGAATGATGAGCCTGAGAAACTCTCTGCTACAGAAAGCGGTTAGGGCCAAATCGTTGAAGACTTTGAAGAAAGATGTAGGTGTAGTTCTTATGAGTAAAGGTATCAAAAGGTATGTGAAGCAAGCAGAAACAAGAGTACTGGTTGGATGATCAGCCATCATCCTATTGAATGGTAGAGCAGGCTCAAAGAGCCGAATGGCCTACTCCTATATTCTTACAACCAATGATAATTTCCACAGCCACTTTCATGGACTTACAATGAATTTTGTTTACTGTATTACTTCTAGATCAAAGGTCATCAGAGTATTGAACTAAATAAAATTCAGATTGATCAAAACTTTAGATTTGATGACATAAAATTTTGTTATGCAAGTGTATTAAGGGAAATGAAATTAAGGTGCAGAAGGGAAGTTGAGGTTAAGACAGGTCATGGTCGAATTGAAAAATGACTGAAGCACAAAGAGACCTGGGAGTCCTCATTCAGGATTCTCTTAAGGTTAACATGCAGGATCAGTTAGCAGTTAGGAAGGCAAATGCAATGGTCATGTTCATTTTGAGAGGGCTAGAATACAAAAGCAGGGATGTACTGCTGAGGCTGTATGAGACTTTGGCTTCACCACATGTGGAATAAGGAAGGATGTGTTGGCGTTAAGAGGAGGTCCAGAGGAGGTTTACAAAAATGATCCCAGGGATGAAGAACTTCTCATACAAGATCTCTGGTTCTACAGTCCATGGAGCTTAGAAGAATGAGGGGAGATCTCATTGAAATGTACTGAATACTGAGAGTCCTGGATAGAGTGGATATGGAGAAGATCTTTCCACTAGTAGAAGTGACCACGAGCAAGAGCAGAGCCTCAGAGTGAGTGTGCGACCTTTTAGAACTGAGATGAGGAGGCATTTCTTCAGCCAGAGGGTGGTGCATGTGTGGAACTCATTGCCACAGAAGACTGTGGATCCAAGTCATTGAGTGTATTTAAGACAGAGATAGATGGTAAGGAGATCAAGGGTTACAGGGAGAAGGGAAGAGAATGGGGGTTGAGAAACCTATCAGCCATGATTGAATGGTAGAGCAAACTTCATGTGCTGAATGGCATAAATTAAGATGATCTTATGATCAAGTTTCAATTAGCTAAATTAAATCTACCAGTTCTTAAAGTTCTGTGGATATTTTGGTCCCTATATATCTACAGACAACACTCAGGTCAAGAATGGGAATTTGCCTTTAAATTGGAATAGGGTAGAATCAGTCACTAATATATCAGATGAAAAAAATGTAGCAGGCCCCTGATGTGCTTTAATGTCTGAGTCAGAACGAGATTAAGTCCTGGATTCCTTGAAAGTGATTAGTTAGAGTTTACATACAGGATTAACCACATCCGTTCCACGTTCATTTATAAAGCTTATTGCAGAATGCAGAAAGTCTGCTGAACTTGTTGCGAGCAGAGCAAACAGCTGAAGAAGAGTCAAAGCCAAGTAAAGTGTCAGATATGATAAATGTGCAGAATTTCCCTGTTGTTCAAGGTCCAGCAGAAATAACAGTTTATTATTTAACTTCTGCTTGATGAGCCGACTGCATTTACTGGAATCAGGCATGCGCAGACACACATTTACTCACATTGGAAAACTTCAAATGTCAGTCAACATAGCTTCAAAGTAATAAGTAAATAAAGCATGTATAAACATTTATTTGACTTCAACACACATCATGCAATGTTGAAAGTGATCATAGCGTTCATAACAAAGTAAACATAGAAACAGGAGTAAAAATATCAAACAATTTATTTTTTTACTTACTCATAGGATGTAGGTGTTTCTGGTTAAACCAGCATTTATTGCCCAGCCTTAATTGTCTCAGAGGGCAATTAAGTGTTAATCATACAGCTGTGGATCTGGAGTCACATGTAGGCTAGACCAGGTAAGGGCAACAGTTTCCTTCACCGAAGGACGTTAGTGAACTAGGTGGTGTTTTCCTCCAGCATTCAATAAAGGGTTGCTGTTGCACTGCTATGGTGGCTCAATGGCTAGCATTACTGCCTCATAGCACTAGGTGAGCCAGGTTCAATTCCAGCCTTGGGTGATGGTCTCTGTGGACTTTGTATATTCTCCCACAGACCAAAGATGTGCAAGTTAGGGTGGATTGGCCATGCTAAATTGCCCATAGTGTCCAGGGATGTTCATGCTGGATGGATAGCAATAGGAAAGGCAGGATTACAGGCATGGTGGCAGGGTGGGATGCTCTTTGGAGGGTAGGTATGGGCTGAATGGCCTGTTTCCACTTTGTAGGCATTCTATGATTGGACAAATCAAACCAACAATGACATTGTGGAGATTGTTTTTTCAGACCAATACATTAAGGAACCAACTAGAGGACGGGCAATTCTAGATAGGCTGCAATGCAATGAGAAAAGATTCATCAACAATCTTTTTATGTGGGTAACAGTATCGAGGCTACAACATCGGCCGTATCTATCTTGGACTCTGAGGTTTCTTCAAAGCTAGACAGAGGCTGTTCTGAGGTGCTGGGTATGTTCTCCTCCCACCCCGTTTGTGAGGTAGCAGCTTTCGCGTGCTTCACAGGTTTATTCAGGACCCAGGACCTGACCTCAAGTCAACCTTGTCTCGTACCCGTGCAGGACCACTCCCATGGTTTCGACACCAAACTTGGTCTCCTGAAGCAAACTGTCTCTCTCGCTTAGAGGAGGCATGTGGTCAGTATTAGTGCTCCTGATGCCATGTCACCCTCACCTCCCAGGCCTAGAATTATCAGGTATAATCTAATAGTTCTCTATTCCTATGAGGGTAAAGGACAAGGTTGGCAGCAATAGGGAATCCTGGATGACAAGAGATATTGAGGCTTTGACAGCTAAAAAAGGAGGCATGGCTCAGATACAGGTAGTTGGGATTAGGGGAATTCCTGGAGGTATACAGGGAGTACAGGAGTTTACTGAAGAAGGAAATCAGGAAGGCGAAAAGAGGGCACATGATAGCCTTGGCTGAGAAGATTAGTGTGAATCCAAAGAGTTTCTTTTCGTATATTAAAGGAAAAAGAGAGAGAATAGGACCCCTCAAGAACCAAAGTCAACATGTATGTGTAGAACTGCAAAAGATGGGCGAGGTTCGCAATGAATATTTCTCCTCTGTGATTACCATGGAGAAAGACATGGGAACTTTGAGAAGCGAGCGGTGATATCTTGGGGACAGTCCATATCACAGTAAAGAAGGTGTTGGATGTATTAGAATGTATAAAGGATAAATCTCCTGGTCCTGACGAGATAGATCCAAGAAGACTGCAAGAGGCTAGAGAAATAATTGTGGGGGCCCTGGCAGCTATTTTTGTATCATCGTAAGCCAGAGGTGAGGTCCCAGAAGACTGGATGGTAGTAAATGTTGTGCCCTTATTCAAGAGGGCTGCAAAAGAAATCCTGGAAACCATAGACTAATAATCTTAACATGTATAGTGAGTAACTTACTTGAGAATATGCTGAGGGATAAGATATTCATGCATTTGGGAAGACAGAGTTTGATTAGCAGTAGTCTGCATGGCTTTGTGAGTGGGAGATCATGCCTCACAAATTTGTTACAGTTCTTTGATGAAGTGACGAGGAGGGTTGACGAGGGCAGGTCAGTAGACGTAGTCTATATGGATTTCAGTAAGGCTTTTAATAAGGTTCCACATGGTAGGCTGCGCTGGAAGGTTAAATCTCTTGGAATGTAGGGCAAACTGGCAAATTGGATACACAATAGGCTTGATGATAGGAAGCAGAGGATAATAGTGGAAGGATGCTTGTGAGACTGGAGGCCTGTGACTAATGGTGTGCCTCAGGGGTTGGTGCTGGGCCGATTGATGTTTGTTATCTATGTCAATGATTTGGATGAGAATGTGCAAGGCATGTTTAATAAGTTTGCAGATGACACTAAAATGGGCATTATCATGGACAGTGAGGAAGGTTCTCAGAAATTGCAACAGGACCTTGAAGTTGGGGAAGTAGGCCGAGAAATGGCAAATGGAGTTTAATATAGATAAGTGAGGTCTTGCAATTTGGAAAGTCAAATCAAGGTAGGAGTTTCCTGGTGAATGATAGAGCCTTAAGGAGTGTCGTAGAACAGAGGGATCTTGGAGTTCAGGTTCACAGTTCTCTAAAAGTGGAGTCATAGGTAAACAGGGCAATGAAGAAGACTTTTGGCACCCTGGCCTTCATCGGTTAAGGCATTGAGTATAGAAGTTGGAAAGTTATTTTGCAGTTATTAGGGATGTTTACTGCTCCTCGGATGCTGCCTGAACTGCTGTGCTCTTCCAGCACCACTAATCCAGGGATGTTGGTGAGGTCATACTTGGAATATTATGTTCAGTTTGGTCACCTTGTTATAGGGAGGATGTTATTAAACTGGAAAGAGTGCAGAAGAAATCTACAATGATGTTGTCTAGATGCAATGGTCTGAGTTATAGGGAGAGGTTGGACAAGCTAGGACATTTTTCTTTAGAGCATAGGAGACTGCAGGGGACTTTATGAAGGAGTAGAGGATCATGAGAGGCATGGATAGGGTGAATGCACTGTCGTTTTCCCAGTGTTAGGGAATCGAGGACTAGAGGGCATCAGTTTAAGGCTAGAGGGGAAAGAATAAAAGGGAACTTGAGGGGCAACTGTTTTACACAGAGGGTGGTACGCATATGGAATAAGCTGCCAGTGGAAGTGGTTGAAGCGGATACATGAACAACATTTGAAAGGTGTTTGGCCAAATACATGGATAGGAAAGGATGAGCAGGATATCGGCCAAGTGCAGGGAAATGGGGTTAGTTTGGTCGGCATTGACCAGTTTGGGCTGAAGGGCCTGTCTCCAAGCTGTAGGACTCAATGACTCTATAACCTGGTGCTGAGCCTTCTTACCATCAGTGACTGTGCTGGAGCTATCCCTGTGGTTGTGTGAAGGATTGGCCTCTAATCAAATCGGAACTGGGACAATACAAGTCAAGCTGTAGGCTGCATCTTTAAGCCTTCCTTCAATGTTTGGACCACTCTTTCTGCCATATCATTGGAAGATGGATAGTATGGAACTGTCCACACTTTGAAGGCAGGTGTGATCTCAAGATTCAGTTTAATAGGTATCGAGGAGTCAGACTAGGTTTTTAAACCTCTAACCTTTCCTGAATAACTATTAGTTTAACTGAAGCAGACCACCTCCGACTTCGACAGGTTCATTTGGAGGGTTCCAGACACAGAGGAATTGTCTATCAGAATCCTCATTCTGGATTAGTGGGAGTTGCAGTGGGATAGGGAGTCCCTGAGATTCTTGTAGAGAGAGGAGGAAACCTTCTTCAAGGCAGGCATCCTTGCAAGAGGATTCGCAGTAGGGTTAAAATCAACTGGGTAAAAACAATGACTGCAGATGCTGGAAACCAGCTTCTGGATTAGTGGTGCTGGAAGAGCACAGCAGTTCAGGCAGCATCCAAGGAGCAGTAAAATCGATGTTTCAGGCAAAAGCCCTTCATCAGGAATGAAGGCAGAGAGCCTGAAGCGTGGAGAGATAAGCTAGAGGAATCCTCAGTTTGCTGGACAATTCCCAAGTAGTATATTGTGTCCTGGAATCCGTGTGGTTCCAATATATAATTCCAGTCTACACTGTGTCAATGACTAACTGGTCATCAAAATACTTGGGCCTATGTAACCTGAATATGGACTGTAACATAGACTTTAGACTGTTCAAGTTTTGATGAAGAGTCGTCTGGACACGAAACATTAATTTGCTCTCTCTCGATGGAAGCTGCCTGACCCGCTGTGATCTCCAGCATTTGTCGTTTTCAGTATTGACTGTAATGCTGGAGCTAGTTAATCTCTCAGTTATGTTAAATATCAGATTTATATCCCTTGTGATATAACTTTTCCCCCATCACTATATTTTTGGAAAGACAGTTTTGGAAAGATTGGTTAGCACTGCTGCCTCGTAGTTCCACAGACTTGGTTCAGTTCCATCTTCGGGCAACTCTCTGTGTGGAGTTTGCATGTTCTCCCCAATTTTGCGTGGGCTTTCTACTTTCAAAGCCGACATCACTCAAGGGTTTTCATCTCCATATCATCACGCACACAATACAAATGATCACGATTGTAGCACTAATAATAATTGTGATGTTCAATTGCATCAGTGTCAATGGGTTGTTGTTGTATGATGGGGTGGTTGTATCCATTTGATTGAAGATTCACTCCCATCAAAGGAGAGAAAGGGAAAAACAAAAGAGATGTGTGAGTCATGGTCTATTAATTGGAAAGAAAGGCAGAAAACTAAAGCTTCATCCTTCAGGTTCTGGTGACACAGTGGTAATGTCACGAGGCTAATAATTCAAACTAATGTTCTGTGACATGAGTGCAAAGCTGACCATAGGATGTGGCAAAATTGGAATTCAACAAAAATCTGGAGTTGAAAACTGAGCTCAGTGATGACCTTGTTAGCACCATTGCTGTAAAAACTAGCCTAGTGAACTGGTTTGAGGCTGATTCTGGGTGCAGAAGGACTGTTTCATAGGGAGAGGGGAAACAGCATGGACTTTACTCATTTGGAATTGGAATTTATACTGGCATATGCAGTGTTCTTAAGAGGCTGGGTGGGACAAATATAAACAGGTTACTTCCACATGTGGGACAGTCTAGGACTAAAGGGCATAATGTCAGAATAAAGGGTCACACATTTAAGATAGAGATGAGGAGGAATTTCTTCTCCCTCAGAAGGCAGTGAATCCATGGAATTCTTTACCATTGTGGGCTGCTAAGATTGGGTCATTATGTATATTCAAGGCTAAGATAGATTTTTAATCAGTAAGGGAATCATGGGACAAAAACAGAAGTTGCTGGAAAAGATCAGCAGGTCTGGCAGCATCTGTGAGGAAAAATCAGAGTTAATGTTTCAGGTTTGGTGACCCTCAGAACTTGAGAGAATCAATGGGTCTGGGGGAGAAAGCACAAAAGTGGAGTTGAGGGTTGTCAGATCAGTAGGGAGACAGTGAGGTCTGTAGATGCTGGAGATCAGAGTTGAGAGTGTGTTGCTGGAAAAGCACAACAGGTCAGGCAGCATCCGAGGAGCAGGACAATCAATGTTTCAGGCCGGACCCCTTCATCAGAAAGGTGCTTTTCCAGCAACACACTCTCAACAGTTATCAGATCAGTGATGATCTCATTGAATGGTAGAAAAGACTCAATGGGCTGAATGGCCTACCTCTGCTTTTCTGTTTTATGGTCTCATGAATTCACTAATGCCCTTTAGGGAAGGTTATGTGCAAACATTACTTGATCTGGGGTGCATATGACTCCTAACTGTCCTGTGGGCAATTACGGATAACCAGTTATATTAGCCTAACCAGCGATGCCCATATCACAGAGGTGTACAGCACGGAGAGACACCCTTCAGTCCAACTCGTCCATACTGACCAGGTACCTGAAATTAATCTCGTCCTATTAACCAGCATTTAGCCCATATCCCTCTAAACCCTTCCTATTCATGCCTGTCCAGGAATCAAAAGAAAACTGTTGTGCGCTGTACTGCAAATGATAAGGAAAACAAGAGGAAATATTAATCCTCATTTCATTCTGGGACCTCATCTGGTCTGCAGCAAGAAATAGCGATAGAGGATTAATGAGGCTTTTCAGTGCTTCAAACCTGTTCCACCATGTTTTGAGTTCATGGCAGATCTGTATCTGACATCTAAGGCTCGAAATTTACAACTTATTGAGCAATCTTCAACTTCTCACAACCAGTAATTCAACTCAATTCTTCCTCTGCATCTAAATAGACAATAAGAGGCAGCTTAGGTTAATAAATTAAGCATCACATATTGACAACAAATTCTTCATGATCAACTCCATGGAGGTTTAGCTAATAATGTCAATACTAAATGTACTGCTGAACAGTGAATTAGCTGCGCTCACTGGCCTTGTGAAACTAAGAATTTTATTTGTCCTTTGCAGGCAAGAAGAAGTCAAAATTTAAAACCTTCAAAAACTTTTTTGCCAAGAAGAAGAGGAAAGATCCAGCAACCCCCAGAGGAGAGAGCAGTCTTAAACCGTGTCAATCGAGCAGTGATGTCAACCTTCCGGAACTTTCCACAGCATTGCCTAACTCTGAGGCAGGGTAAGAGAATACGAGAAGGCAGCTCATTGTGATGTTAACTTTTGCGACCATATTAAGCAAGGGGATGATGGATTATTGAGGATGTGCAGGAATATAGAGTTGACTTTAAAATCAGATCATCTATGATCTTAATCAATGGCAGAGCAATCTCAAAGGGCCGAATGGCCTACTCTTGTTGCTTTTTTGTTTTAACCAAGCCACAGGCAAATCCCAGGAGCAGATAAACCAATGATTCCAGTTATTAGAAGGTTTTATCTGTCAAAAACAACTGTTCCAAGGTTCAAAGGTTGCCAGGTCAACAAAACCTGCTCTACCCAACACCTGCCATGAATTTTAGCATTGAATGTGATTCTAAAGTTGAAATAAGTAAATGCTAATCTACAAATTATCAAAACCAGAAAAGATTTTTAAAAAGACTATCTGCTGCAAATAATTTCCCTGTTCACTCTTCAACAAACTCAATATCATTTATATTGTCATAAATATTGATCCATCAGCTCAGTTTGGAATAAATTCTTCCATTTTGTATTGGTGTTTGTGAGCAGGTGATGATAGTGAAATTATATTTCCTAATTCTATCACTGAAAAGTACATAAAATGCATTAAAAGAGCTCAAGTAGCAGTGTCCCTACCACAGGGTTAGAAGTTCTGGATCCAAGTCCCACCTGCCACATAAGTGTGCTGTGATATGTCTGAATAGGTCACTAATAGAATGCATTAACAGTACTGGAACATGAAAACATTTTAACCTCCAAAAAATGCAAAGGCTTTCAGCTGCTGGAAATTTCTGATATAAATGATGGAAACACTCTGTAGGTTAGGCAGTGTCTGTGGAGAGAGGAGCAGGTCTGTGTTCAGGGTGCGCACCTGAAGCAGTTCTGATAAAAGGTCATCGAAATGAAACTTTCTCAGTTGACGGATTTTGCCTGATCTGCTTTGAGTTTCTAGCATTTTCTGCTTTTCATTTAAATTGCATCCAATTCCCATCCTCTTCTCAAAGTAAATAGAGATTCTTGAATTGGAAAAGCAATTCAACTGCGTCAATGAAGCAATTTCAATGGAATAAAATATCCCAGAACTTTATACAGCAATTTGATGAATCTCATTGGATTCTGAAGGGGTTTGACAGGATAAATACCGAGAGGATGTTTCGCCTCATGGGAGAGATTAGAACCAGAGGGTATAGTCTCAGAATAAAGGGACACTAATTTAAGACTGAGATGAGGAGGAATTTCTTCTCTTGGGATTGTGAGTCTTTGAAATCCCTTGCCACTGAGAGCTGTGGGGGCAGAGTCCTTGTGTATGTTTAAGGCTGGGATAGATCAGTTGGGAAATCAAGGGTAGTGGGGAAAGGGCAGGAAAGTGGATGTGAGGAATGCCAGATCAGCCATGATTCTATTGAATATCAGAAGAGGTTCAAGGGGCTGAATGGCCTACTCCTCTTCCTACTTCTTTTTACCTTAAAAGGAGATATTTCGGCAAATGACCAAAATCTTAGTCAAAAGAAGTAGGTTATGGAATCACAGAGTCATACAGCAGCAAACAGACCCCTCATTCCAACCAGTCCATGTCAAACATCATCCCAAACTAAACTAGTCCCACCTGCCTGCTCCTGGTCCATATCCCTCCAAACCTTTTAGACATTGTAATTGTGCCCCCATACACCACTTACTTCATTCCACATGTGAACCACCCTCTGTGCAAAAAATATAGCCCTTATGTCTTTCTTAAATCTCACTCCTCTCACCTTAAAAATGTGATCCTCCTGGTCTTGAACTCTCCCATCCCAGAGAAAAGACACCTACATTAAACCTATCTATACCCCTCATTATTTTATAAACTTCTATAACATCGCCTCTTAGCCTCCTGTGCTTCAATGAGAAAAGTCCCAGCTTATCCAGCCTTTCTTTCTAACTCAAACCTTCCATACGTTTTAGGGAGTGTCTTCTAAAACAGAAAACAGAAGAGTATAGAAGTAGGCAGTGTGGGTGAGTTCCAAAGCTAGGGGCCTTGACAGCTGAGGACACAGCCACCAATGGAGCAATTCAGATCCAGAATGCTCGAGGCCCGGAACTATGGGAACATAGGTAGCTTGGAGGCTTGTGAGGCTGGAGACGACAACAGAGCCCGAGCAGGATGAAGCCAAGGAAGAATTCACAAATAAGGATGGGGATTTTAGAATGCAAGCAATGCTTAACATTGAACCAGTGAACTCATAAGTAATTTGGTGTGAGCTTAGACTGAGCAGCAGCGTTTTGGAGCAAGTCAATTTTCGAGCATTCCTTCTCCCCATTCCCATCATCAACTCTTGGGATCTGAAGTTGATCTCAGATTTATTCATATAAAGGGACAAAGATATGTTCTTTGAAAACCTTCCCTTGATCATTTTAATCAAGGATAGTATACTTCAGAATTTTCTTTAGTTTTTTTTTGTTTGTTTAGCTAACTTTGTCTTCCATCAATCGGACCCCATTTCTGGGTTAACCCTAAATTACTACAGAATTCTAGAGGGCCATTCAGCGAATTATTACTTGTACCAACACTTTCAAAGGGCTATCCAACTATTCTTTCCCCACAGCCTTGCAAATATTTTGCCCTTCAAGTGGCTATCAATTCCTGTTTTGGAAGTTGCTACTGAATTTTCTTTCACCAATCTTTCAGACAGCGCATTCCAGGTCACAACAACTCATTATGTAAAAACAAAGTTTCCTTCTATCACCTCTGCTTTTCTTGCCAATCATTTTAAATCCGTTTCATGTGGTCACCACCCCATTCTAACTTGAAAACTGTTTCTCCTTATTTACTTGACCAAAAACTTTCATGACCTTGAATACCAATATCACACTTTCCCTTAGCTTTCTCTTCTGCAAGGGCATAGAGATATACTATTTCCCAGTCAGGACAGGATGGTGTGTGGCTTGGAAAGAAACTTGCAGCTTTCCCCTCTCCTTCTGCTATTGTCCTTCAACATGCTACAGTTCTATGTTGGTTTGGGAAGTGCTTTCCTGGGTGAGTTACTGCAGTGCATCTGATATATGGTACACGCTGTTGCTGCTGAGCAATGATGATGCAGGAAGTCAGTGCCAAAGACGTGAATGGGGTGCTGACCAAGTAGGTTCTTTCAATGTGAATGCTTTGTTAGAGCTGCACTTAATCTGGAAAAGAGGAAAGTATTCCATCACACTCCTGGCTTGTTCCTTGTAAACGGGGAATCGGAGGGCTGAGTAAGATTGTTATTAATTTATGCATAACTCCAATTTTTAACATCCCTGCCTAATAAAAATGGCATCAATTTCTGTTCAGAGTACAAAGCATTGTTAGTGAGCTTTTGGAACAATCATGCAACCTGGAAACCCATATTGTTTGTCCATTATTTTGTTTCATTTATCATATTTTAAATGAATGTGAATGTTAAAATAGTGAAAAGGATACTGCATGGGACCTCTAATTATTCATCTGCTAATATGTCGGTACCTAGGTATGCAGAAAAAGGAACATATGTGAAAATTTATTACTGAATGGAAATTAGTTCTTACTTCCTGCTATGGTGCCAGTAGATCCTTGATAACAGTGAAGAAAAACAATTAGGCAAAAACAAACTACTAATGTGCTTTTCCTTCCTTATAGGTAATACATAATAACCTGTGGTGTTATATCAGTTAATATTTATTATTTCAGCTCTCAAAGTAGCATTGGAAACAGAGCTGTGTCACATGACAGCATTTTCATTCCGGAAGTTTCCATCTCCAGCTCTGCTCCGGTCAGAGTGATGTCTCAGGAAAATATGCCTGGGAGGGTGAAAGCTTTGCAGGTCAGTGACAGTAACCACGACATATTCATCCACACAGACATTACTGACTAGGGTAAAAGTTCAGAAAAGCTGTTTGTCATTAAAAAAAAGGTGCTGTGAAATAGTCATGACTGACTCTTCTGATGTGTTCCGCCTCTCTGAAGACCATGTAAGCATTAGGGAGTGGCAATATTTATTAGCTGTGACTCCATTGTTTTTGACTCCCCATTCTGAGTGAAAGTTTTGGATATTCAAATCTAACTTCAGTGCAAAATTTAATAGTGAAGCTCCACTGCAGTGCTGACTAAGTGCTGCTCTGTCAGAGATGCTGTCTTTCAAATATGAGGTTAAAATGAAGCCCATTCTGCCCTCTTGGGTATAATTTTTGAAAGCTTCTATGGCACTATTTCAAATAAGAGCAATTGAATTATCTCTGGTATTCTGGCTAATAATTATCCTCCAATCAACATCACAAAAAAAAACACATCATCTGGTCATTATCCCATCCTACTTACTGTGTGCAAATTGGCTGTTGCATTTCCTACATTTTTACTTGGACTATAATTCAATAGTACTTCATGGGCTCTGAGATGTTTCAGGACACTGTGGGAAGTTCTGCATAAATGCAAGCTTTGGTGTTTTTCAAAACCCAATAAGGATAAAGAAAACACAGAATGAATTTCATGGGACCACCCCAGGTTGGGAAAGTGGGATTATGGTAAATGCAAAATACTGAAGATGCTGGAAATCTGAAACAAACACAGAGAACGATGGAGAAACTCAGCAGGCCGATGGAGGAGAATCTGTGGAGGAGAATCAGAGTTAACCTTTTGAGTCCGGGAGAACCCATCAACAGAAGGCCAGCATGGTGGCTCAGTGGTTAACACTACTGCCACATAACATCAGGGACCCGGGTTCAATTCCAGCCTTGGGCGACTATCTGTGTGGAGCTTGCACATTCTCCCAGGTCTGCATGCATTTCCTCCACGTGCTCTGGTTTCCTCTAACAGCGTGTAGGTTAGGTGGATTGGCCATGCTAAATTACCCACAGTGTCTAGTGATGTGCAGGCTGAGTCATAGAGATGTAGAACATGGAAGCAGACCCTTCCGTCCAATTCGTCCATGCCAACCAGATATCCCAACTCAATGTAGTCCCACCTGCCAGCTCTCAGCTCATATCCCTCCAAACCTTTCCTATTCATATACCCATCCAGATGCCTTTTAAATGTGGATCAGCCATGGGAAATGCAGGGTTACAGGAATGGGGGGATAGGGGGATTGAGTGGGGCACTGGGTCTCGGTGGAATTCTCTTCAGAGGATCAGTGTGGACTTGATGGATTGAATGGCCAGCTTCTACACTGTAGGGATTCTGTGAACTCTTCTGAACATGCTGGTGGGCTCATGGACTCAGGGGCATGTGTCCATTAGCACCATCCCAACTGTGATTTTACAGGGTTGGGGGGGGGGGGGGGTTGTAGCTAATGGAATGCATGAGGGGAGACATTGGGTTGGCCACAAGCCCATCACCCATTTGAGTGCCTTATCCCACTTGATTTAAAGGTAGGCCGGGTGAAGCCAGTGCTCCAATGCTGGCTGGCAGGTTGAACGCTGCTGGCTGTTGATCAGTTAAAAGGAATCATGAATGTCCGATTTCATTGCTGAATGCCACCTTCTTGGTGTAACTCCAGTACCATCAGTGGCCACTATTCCAATTGGTTCTGCCAGTGTGTAGACCTGCTGGACTCTGGTCTCCCAACAGCTCTGTAAGAGTCATAGAGTCATAGAGATGTACAGCACGGAATCAGTCCAACTCGTCCATGTCGACCAGCTATCCTAACCTAATCTAGTCCCAGTTGCCAGTAGTTGGCCCATATCCCTCTAAACCCTTCCTATTCATATACCCATCCAGATGCCTTTTAAATGCTGTAATTGTACCAGCCACCACCACTTCCTCTGGCAGCTCATTCCATACATGCACCTGTCTGTGTGAGAAAGTTGCTCCTTAGGTCTCTTTTATATCTTTCCCCTCTCACCCTAAACCTATGCCCTCTAGTTCTGGACTCCCCGACCCCTGGGAAAAGACCTTGACTTTTTATTCTATCCATGCCCCTTATGATTTTATAAACTTCTATAAGGTCACCCCTCAGCCTCTGATGCTCCAGGGAAAACAGTCTCAGTCTATTCAGCCTCTCCCTATAGCTCAAATCCTCCAACTCTGGCAACGTCCTTGTAAATCTTTTCTGAACCCTTTCAAGTTTCATAGCATCCTTCTGATAGAAAGGAGACCAGAATTGCATGCAATATTCCAAAAGTGGCCTAACCAATGTTCTGTACAGCTGCAACATGATCTCCCAAAACCTATACTCAATGCTCTGACCAATAAAGGAAAGCATACCAAACATCTTCACCATTCGATTTGCCTGCTTTCAAGGAGCTATGAACCTGCACTCCGAGGTCTCTTTGATCAGCAACACTACCCAGGACCTTCTCATAAAGTGTATAAGCCTTGCTAAGATTTGCCTTTCCAAAATGCAGCACCTCACATTTATCTGAATTAAACTCCATCTGCCACTCCTCAGCCCATTGGCCTATCTGATCAAGATCCCATTGTACTCTAAGGAAACTATCTTCACTGTCAACTACACCTCCAATATTGGTGTCATCTGCAAACTTACTAACTGTACCTCTTATGCTCGCATCAAAATCATTTATACAAATGATGAAAAGTAGTGGACCCAGCACCGATCCTTCTGGCACTCCACTGGTCACGGGCCTCTAGTCTGAAAAGCAACCCTCCACCACCACCCTTTTCAACTCTGATTCTCCAGCATCTGCAGTCCCCACTTCCTCTTTGGTAGCTCTGTAAGACAGGTCAGCACCTTGGAGCAGGAAGGAAGACATACATCCTCCTGATTAAACAGCTGTTACCAAATAAAGGTAAAGCGAGGCATGCTGGGAGGTAGAAGGGAGCCCATTTTGGTTTTAAACACTAGTATCATACATCCAACAATGCAGAATATTTCCAATTCTGAAGGATTAGAGTGGAATTAGACTTAGACTGACATTTCTCTAAACTCAGAGACAAGGAGGTCACCAACTGAACCACACTATTGCTGTAAGTATACGTTCAAAATAATTATTATGCCTCTTCCATTAAAAATAAAGATCAAAGGAACATCAAAACTTCTATCTTTAGGGAACTTATGAAGAGGCTTAAAGCTGAAATTCAATAATTTGTTTCTCCTGTCATTTGCTCCGAATTCAAAATCTCATTGCTGTCATTTCGCTATTTATATCTGCAGTTTGACTGGACAGCATTACTGAAAGCAAATATAAAATGCTGCCTGTATCTAAAATTGCAACTTCAAACTGCAGTTATTCAAAGAGAGAGAGAGAGACAGACAGACAGATAGACACTCGCAAGAACAGAGTAAGACAAAATAAGTTTGTTTACTCTGAAACATGATTCCCCATCATATCCCACCAGCCACAAGGTTCCTGTGGGGTCTGCGATTTGGGACTGGGTGTGTCAATGGATGTTGTGGTATGGGGGTGGAGAGGTTGGTACAATCTGACCATTGTGAGAATGTGGTAGGGCAGCTCTTTGATTATTATTCATTTGTAGAGACCATGATGCAGAATAATCTGTCCAGAATAATCAGTGGTAGTTAAGGAAGGACATCACTTGTGGGGGAGTCCCGAACTACTTACTGGGTGGGAATCTGTAATAGTCATCGAAAAACCCATCAAAGGATCCAAGAGGAACTTCTTGACACAGGAAGCCACTACCACAAAGAGTGTTTGTGGGGAATAATTTGGATTCCTTTAAGGGAATGCTAAATAACATGAGGGGAAAATGGCTAGATGTCTGTACTAATGGGGGGAGACGTAATAGGGTGGGAACAGACTCATGTTGGGCTGAATGGCCTGTCTCGATGCTTTATGTTCAGTGTAATTTAATGTAATCCAATCCCTTACCAACTGATGTTGCTATCTGTCAAGGCGAGGAACCAACTGACAGCAATGTCCGATAGTAATAAAAAGTCAACCTGCATGTGCATACAAGTGTCAGCTGCAGGGGCAACACTCCTGCCTTTGACTCAGAATGTTGTGTGTTAAAAGCTCTATCCCAGGGACTTCAGCCTAGAATCTAAATTCACACACCAGTACAGTACTGTAGGAGTGCTGCACTGTTGCATTTGCTGTCTTTCAAATGTAAACCATGTCCCTCTTCAGGGAAGACACCACAAAAGAGGAGGCATGGCATCGGAATAATGTCAGTGGACTAGTAATCCAGAACTTGGCACCAATGTTGTGGGAACAAGGGCTCAAATCCTGCTTCAGCAGATGGTGAAACTTAAATTCAGTTTAAAAATCTGGAATAAAGGGCTGATGTAGTGATAACCAAGTAACCACAGTTAGTTAGCGTATCAACCTGTCAAGTGCACTCCCTTTAACTTTCTTATTGGCTGCACAGGTCTCTGCAGCCCAGACAGAGTAACAACTTCCAGAACCAGAAGTCAATGCCAATCACTGCGCACAGAATTTCAGAGCAGAGGGGGTGTTGCCCATCAGGTTCACTAGTGTCCTTTAAGGGAGGAAATCTGCTGTCCTTACCTGTTCTGGATTACGTGTGACCCACTACATTGAGGCTGACTCTTAGCTATGAAAATAGATAAGTCCCATGGGCCAGATGGGATTTATCCTGGGATTCCCTGGGAAGCTAGGGAGGAGATTGCCAAGCCTTTGGCTTTGATCTTTATGTTGTCATTGTCTCCAGGAATAGTCCCAGAAGACCGGAGGATAGCAAATATTGTCCGCTTGTTCAAGAAGGGGAGTAGAGACAATCTTGGTAATTATAGATCAGTGAGCCTTACTTCGGTTGTAACATGTTGGAAAAGGATACAAGAGATAGGATTTATAATCACCTACAGAGAAATAAGTTGATTAGGGATGTCCACACAGTTTTGTCAAGGGGCACAAACCTTATTGACTCCTTTAAGCTGGTGACCAAATAGATGGATGAGGTTAAAGTGGTTGATGTAGTGTATATGGATTTTGGAGAGGCATTTGATAAGGTTCACCATGATAAGCTTTCGCACAAAAGACGGAGGCACGGGATTGGGGGTGAAAGAAGTTGGCTAGCTGAACTCGCCAACTTTAAGGGCATTTAAATGCTCATTGGATAAAAATATGGATGAAAATGGAATAGTGTAGATAGATGGGCTTCAGATTGATTCCACAGGCGCAACATCGAGGGCCGAAGGGCCTGCACTGTAATTTTCTATGTTCTTATGTTTTATGAACCCTCTGGGCAATTAGGGATAGGGAATAAATCAGTAGCCAAGCAAGTGATGCCCACATCCAATGAATTAAACAAGAATTCCACAGTGAATAGTAATGAAGGCTAATAGCAATGTTACCTCAGCATCCAAACCAATATTTATCTCTCAATCAAAACTAGTAAAAATAATTATCTGGCACATTTAATGTTTATGGTGCTGTGCTGTGCACCTATGGGACATCATGATTTCTACAATAATGGCAAGATTTCAAAAGGACATAATTGGCTGTAAAACATTTTTTATATACTCTGAGAGAATGAGAGGTACTGTTAAGGGCATTGATTAATTTAAATTGCAATCTTCAATTGAAATAATAATTGATTGCAAGAAATGATTTTCCCATGCATTCAATCGCTTTTTCTCACAGTGGTTTTAAAGTTTAAACTGAAAATTGAATGCAGGTAGCTTAGATTCTTAAATGTCACGTTAGAAGATCTCCAATGATATTACACATTGTGGCTCAGGAGAGTCAAAAAGTGACAAGTGATGTGTGATACGAATTATGTGTTAGACAAATATGTATTTGGATTTTAACTTGGTTCTTGGAACCAGAAATACTTCATTTGCCTCATGTTCCTGGGCCACGTCCTGGGTTTTCTTCCCTAAGGCTATTCCGGATTTACCTGCAGCATATGGACTGCAGCAGTTCAAGAAGGCAGCACATCACCACCTACTCAAAGGCAACTAGGGACAAGTAATAAGTGCTGGCCCAGCCAGCAAAAACCACATCCCATGTTCTACAAGCAAATACTTTTCTCATGTTCGTTCATTTGATGTGCACATCATTGGCTACATAAGTAATTATTGCCCATCCCTAATTATGTCGAAGGCAGTCAAGAGTCAACCATATTGCTGTGGGTCTGGAGTCACATGTAGGCCAGACCAGACCAGGTTAAGGACAGCAGATTTCCTTCCCTAAAGGACATTAGTGAATGAGATGGGATTTCCTGACAATCAGCAATGGTTTCACAGCCACCATGAAACTCTTACTACTCTGTAGATTGCCTAGTGGCATCAAACACACAGCTGGGTGAATGTTCACACATTACTGCTGTTTGGTTATGGTTTTATCAGCAAAAGACTGATATTTCCACCATTGGCCCCACTTCTAACAAACCAATGAGGGGATAGAATCACATGGAGAATAACTGTGGACAATGCACAAGGGTGTCATGTCCACTCTGAACTTCCTTTATTGTTATTTTATTGAACAAATTCATCTTAAAAAAGAATACCTGTAGAATTAACAAGAAATAAAGAGAAGGGTAGAGAATGATGAAAGATTGAAGTGTAGAAAATAGGAGTAGGGAGATGCAATTCAGCCTTTTGAGCCTGTTCCGCCATTGAGTATGATCATGGCTGATCATCCAACTCAGACCATGTTTCCAAAGAAGTGTCAAAGGTACAAGCAGGTGGCGGCCATTCGGCCCCTTGAACTTGCTAGGAGGGAATGAGCCTTGACTTATCAGAGATTCAGTGTGGTCAGAAACATTCCTGCACCAGTGATAACACAGCCAGGCACATAGAGTAAATCTTCTTGCATTCTGTCTATGGCCCCCAAGCTCAGAATTTAGTTTATTTACTGATTTTAATTTTGCCCCATCATAACAAGACAACTGTAGAGCTATTGTTAAATAACTAACATTCCTGTCTATCCATAAGATCAGTGAGTGCTTGATAGTTTTGACCTTGAAAGCTCCATTGGCACCAATTATAGTTCCTTGTTTTTCACCAGACTTACATTTCCGAGTTTACACCGCAGTAGCTCACATTCTGGGCACTTAAGATGATTTTGGGAAAATGTGGACCTTTATGTTGTTGAAAGAATTCAGTGAAGGAAATAAAATCAACACTTTAAAGCAGAAACAAAAACTGAAAATGTGAGAAATGCACAGCAGGCTTTGCAGTGGATATGGAGAGGGGAGCAGAGTTCACTGAATCACGGAATTGTTACGATGTACCAAGGAGGCCATTTCACCCATTGTGCTTATGCAAGCTCTCTGCATGAGGAGTGTACTTTAAAACTGCATTCTCTTTTTAACCCTGCACGTATTTCCTTTACAAACAGCAGTCTGACTTACTTTTTATTGAATCTGCCCCATCACAGTTTCAGGTAGTGCATTCCAAGCCTCAACCACTTGTTGCATGAAAAAGCAATTTCTTATCATTCCTCTTTGGTTTGCCAATTAGTTTAAACGGGTAAAAGCAAACTACTGTGGATGCTGGAGATCTGAAATAAATTCAGCAAGTGCTGGAGAAACTCAGCAGGTCTGGAATCATCAGTAGAGAGAGAGAGTCAAAGTCTCATTTTTTGAGTATAAAAATAGGGAGGTCTTGCTAAAGCTATCAAGGCACTGGTCAGACCACAGCTAAAATAGAACATAGAACATAGAACATAGAAGAATACAGCGCAGTACAGGCCCTTTGGCCCTCGATGTTGCGCCGATCCAAGCCCACCTAACCTACACGAGACCACTATCCTCCATATGCCTATCCAATGCCCGCTTAAATGCCCATAAAGAGGGAGAGTCCACCACTGCTACTGGCAAGGCATTCCATGAACT
>NC_057724.1:71282571-71323732 GCF_004010195.1 Chiloscyllium plagiosum | reverse complement strand
CCTGGGTGGCAACTTTCAGATATCTGTGTACATGGACACCAAGATCCCTCTGCTCATCCACCCTACCAAGTATCCGACCATTAGCCCAGTACCCCATTTTTTTGTTATTCTTCCCAAAGTGAATCACCTCACACTTAGATACATTGAATTCCATTTGGCACCTTTCTGCCCAGCTCTGCAGCTTCTCTATATCCTGCTGTAACCTGCCACATGCTTCCTCACTGTCAACAACTCCTCCGACTTTTGTGTCATCCGCAAACTTGCTCACCCAACCTTCTAACCCCTCTTCCAGGTCATTTATAAAAATGACAAACAGCAATGGTCCCAAAACAGATCCTTGTGGAACACCGCTAGTGACGGCACTCCATGAAGACACTTTGCCATCAACTACTACCCTCTGTCTTCTTCCATCCAGCCAATTCCTAATCCAAACCTCCAACTCACCCTCAATGCCATATCTCCGTATTTTCTGCAGTAGCCTACCATGGGGAACCTTATCAAACGCCTTACTAAAATCCATATATACCACATCTACCGCTTTCCCCTCATCAACCTCCTTCGTCACCTTTTCAAAGAATTCAATAAGGTTTGTGAGGCACGACCTGCCCTTCACAAAACCATGCTGTGAACAATTTGGTGCGTTTATTTGGGAAAGATATACTGACATTCAAGGCAGTCCAGAAAAAATTCACTAGTTTGATCCTGGGTATGGAGGGATTTCCTCAAGGAGAGAGTTGAGTAGGTTTGGACTATACTCATTGGAGTTGAGAAGCATGAGTGGAAACATTCAAGATTCTTCAGGTGCTTGGTAGGGTCGGCATGGAAAGTTTGTTGCCCCTTGTGGGAGAGTCTTGAAACAGAGTGCTTAATATCAGAATAAAGGGTCTTCCATTTAAGTCAGAGATGGGCGATAATTCCTTCTCAGAGGGTAAGATAAAGTCACCTTAGTCCCAGAGGACCACAGAGCTGCTTTCTCATTAGAGAAGTGTGATGGTGTTGGTTTAACCTGAGGGTCAACAACATCTCAGGCAAGGGACAAGGTGAAGAAATCAGGTCGTTCATGTCTAATGGAGTCCAATGACTCATCTTCAGAAAAATTACATTAAATCTGTGTCCTCTTGTTCTTGATCCTTTCAGAATTGATGGATTCAGGAACCTGACATCGCGATGAATTCCATCTCCTGACCTTACATCTCACGCAAAGCTAGTTTTGAATCAAAATACTGTCAGAGAGCAGGCAAGCTCGGTGTGCTGTCATTGTCATCAGATGCCTCATGAGACAGCAACTACCTGGAACAAACATTGGGGGCAGTCAGCTGTCACTCCTCAATGAACTATTCCTCATAAGACCAGCAGGATAACTGCTTGGGGATAAAGGTAACCAGGGCATTAGTGTGGCTCACAGGGCCTTCCAAACGCATGACCCAACATTCCCTCTGAGCTGCTCTGCTGTACGGATGCTGGGAAGCTCCATGCACGTCAGTCTCATGCCTTGTACAGTTTAAGGGGAGGCAATAGCCCCATACTATTATCATTAATTCTGAGA
The DNA here is from genome assembly GCF_004010195.1 of Chiloscyllium plagiosum. Taxonomy (NCBI): domain Eukaryota; kingdom Metazoa; phylum Chordata; class Chondrichthyes; order Orectolobiformes; family Hemiscylliidae; genus Chiloscyllium; species Chiloscyllium plagiosum. The sequence continues at coordinate 71,322,186 of NC_057724.1, read as the reverse complement.
GCCAGGTAATGTTCTGGGGACCCTGGCAATTAGTGGAATTAAGAAACCAATATTGGCAGTGAAATTGTTGTTGATTGAACCCTTCAGGTTCACTCATATCCTTTAGGGAAGGAAATCAGCCGTCCTTACTTGGTCTGATCCAAATCTGGTTGCAGACCCACAGCAAAGTGATTAACTGTTAACTATCCTCTGGGCAATTAGAGATGGGCAGTGAGATCTCAGAGAACATCCGAGGAATTCTGTACCAAAGCTTGAAACTCCCCTCTACTCACACATCTTGTGACTACTACAGCTAAAACAAAGTAGAAAAAATCTGAACTGGGAGAACTGGCCACTCCCCTTCCCTTGTTAAACTGTTAACACCTTAGACTCCTTGGTACCTCTGCATTTACGACCTCTTTTAAAAAAAAAAATCATGGATAAAATAACCTTGTTAAAGTGACAACATCATCACGCAATCAAGAAGAAAGGAACAATCTGCCTCTTTGGATTTGTAAGAGGAAGCCTCACTGCCTAGGATGCCCCTTCAGCAGTGGGCAACCCAAGCTTTTGGCTCAGCAGCAGAAACCTCCTGCCTAACTGGAAGCAAAACAAAACCCTTCCTGGATTTGTGTGAGCCCTGACTCAGCCCACTCATGATTCCGTTGTCTCACTTTTTACAAAAGACACCCAGGGATAACTTGAAGCTGTTTACCAACTGCCTGTCTGAAGGTAACATTCCAACACCACTATGGCAACACCTCTCTGCAAGGGAAGCAGGACAGAACACATCTCTCTTAATGGCACAATACAGTCTCACAAAGGATATTAAGTACTATAAAATCAAAGATATATGGAATAAAGATTTCTTCCAACCGATGATTGACTTGGTTATCAAGTGGAATAAATTTATCTTCCTTTGATTTTATCTTTCACAAAAGAACAGAATTCAATCCACGCAATGTCAGTTTGCCATGTACACACTCAATGTGGAGCCCATCATCAAAGAGGGCTGGATGCACAATTGACGGAGCTTATCAAACTTTGCACCAGAGCTTCTTATAGGCACTGTGATATAAAATGTCACAAACCTGTGGCACAATGCCACCAAACTTTTTCCACCCACTAAGATGAGAAAGATGCCCAATTCATCAGAGATAATACACTCCACCTTACACATGTGCATGAACTTTATTTGGAAGTGTTTTTAATAAAATGTACCTGCAGTCACAAAATGTCTCTCATATTTACAGCTCTTAGTCTCAGTTCATTGTTTCACTCTGATACCACACCCAGACTTAATCACGCACAATAAGCAGTCAACGGTAAACTAACATGCATCAAACACTGAACAATTGAAGATTATGTCCAGTATGAGCCTGCCTCTCATGACTTTTTTCTTAACTTTCCCTGCTTTTACATTATTGAAGCAAATTTGCTGTGGAAGGGACGATTTTCTTCATTATAACACTCATGTTACAATGAGATTCTTTCCAAATGAGTTAACTTCAATGGTGAGAATCAGGAGAAAACCTTCACCTATATTTTTATATGCTGAGTCCAGCCATCTACACCATTATGACACTGAGTCATCACAAAATGCACCATTGGAACAGATTGAGTTCATCTCCTGATGCTCACTCTTGAGGCATTACTTGAGTCAGTTCATTGTGTTGTTCAGACTTTATGTATGGATTCCCTTAGGGAAAAAGTGCATTAAAAATTGCAGTGGGATGACGCTCCTGTGTTACTCCTGAATTGGTATCTCCAATCAACCCAAGTATCCCATGTGGGCTGCAAAATTGTTCCTGTCAACCTGGTAGATATCTCAAACTGTGGATGATGATGGTTGTGGTGTTCTGATTTTGGAATACTTTCAGCAATAAGGCAAGACTGTAATGAAGTTGCACCAAGTTGCATTTGTATAGAATCTTTAACATGGCAAAACAGACATCCTAATTGGCTTCACTGCAGTGTTTTATATATAAAAGACTACAACTGAGGCATTTATGGAACTATTAGAACAGAAGAGCTGAAGCTTTGTCAAAAAAGTATGTTTCAAGCAGTGTCCAAAGGGAGGAGAGGGAAGTAAAGCGACAAAGGGTGAGGGAGGGAATTCCTGAGCTCAAGTTACAAACATCTGAAGGAATGATGCCATTGGTCAGGCTGGAAATCTGAAACAGACAGTGCTGGAAAGCCTGAGCAGGTCTGTGAAGAGAGAAAGAGTTAATGCATCAAGGGTGGCACGATAGCTCAGTGGTTAGTGCTATTACCTCAAGGTGCCAAGGACCCGGGTTCAATTCCAGCCTCAGGTGACTGTCTGTGTGGAGTTTGTATATTCTTCCTGTGTCTGTGTGGGTTTCCACCCACAGTCCACAGATGCACAGGTTAGGTGGTCATGCTAAATTGCCCAGAGTGTTCAGGGATGTGTCGGTGCATTAGTCAGGGGAAATGTAGAGTAATAGGCAAGGGGAATATATCTGGGTGGGATAATCTTCGGAGGGTCAGTGTGGACCTGTTTGGCCAAATGGCTGTAGGAGATCTATTGTAGAGATTTTATGAAGCAGCTCAATATGACTTCTTTAAAATTTAGCGATGCTGAAAAGGTGTACAGATATCTCAGAGGTGTAGGACAGGAGAGGATTAGAAAGTTCAAGAGGTGATAAGGTCATAGACAAATAAGAAGAAAAGGAGGAGTATCCTAAAAGCAAGGCATGCATTCACAGGGATGAGGCATAATCTGAGTTCAGTATCAGTAAGGATACAGGCAACATTTGACAGACACATATCCATGGAAGTTTCAAGGTGGGAGCTGATGAGAAGGTGGAAGTAGCCACATCCGCAGGTACCACAGGAGTTTCAGCAGCAGATGAGCTGACATATGGACAAAGATCTGCACTGGATACTGCAAAGGCTATGTATCCTGACAACATTCCTACAATAGTACTGAACAGCTGTGCTCCAGAACTTGCCACTACCTTAGCCAAGCTCTTCCAGTATAGTTACAACACTGGCATCTATCTGACAGTGTGGAAAATTGCCCAGGTATGTCCTGCACACAGAAAGCAGGACAAATCCAACACAACTAATCACCGCCTCATTAGTGTACTCTTTCTTATCAGTAAAATGATGGAAGGTGTCATCAACAGTGCTATCAAGCAGCATCTGACCTCATTACAGCCTTGGTTCAAACATGGACAACGCAGCTGAATTCCAGAGGGGAGGGGAGAGTGACAGCCTTTGAAATCAAGGCTGCATTCAACCAGGTGTGGCATCAAGAAGCCCCAGAGTCAAAAAGTCTGGTGCTGGAAAAGCACAGCCAGTCAGGGAGCATTCAAGGAGAAGGAGAGTCAACATTTCGAGCATAAGCTCTTCATCAGGAATGACAGAGATTATGCTCGAAACATCGATTCTCTTGCTCCTCAGATGTTGCCTGACCAGCTGTGCTTTTCCAGCACCACACTCTCGACTCTAATCTCCAGCATCTGCAGTCTTCACTTTTTCCTATCAAGAACCCCTAGCAAAAGTGGAATTATTGAGTATCATGGGGCAAACTCCCGGTAGTTGAAGTCATACATGGCACATAGGTAGATGGTCGTTGTTGTGGGAGGTCAGACATCCCAACTCCAGGGTAGTGGATTAGAGTGGTGTTGGAAAAGCACAGCGGTTCAGACAGCATCCAAGGAGCAGAAAAATCAATATTTCAGGGCTTTTGCCCAAAACGTTGATTTTCCTGCTCCTTGGATGCTGTCTGAACTGCTGTGCTTTTCCAGCACCACTCTAATCCAGAATCTGGTTTCCAACATCTGCAGCCATTGTTTTTACCTAACTCCAGGGTAGTGTCCTATACCCAACCATCTTCCGCTACCTCATCAATGACCTTCCCTTTATCATAAGGTCAGAAGTGGGGATGTTCACCAATGATCATACAATGTTCAGCACCATTCGGAATTCCTCAGATACTGAAACCATCCATGTTTAAATAGAAATAATCCTGGACAATATCCAGACTTGGGCTGACAAGAGGCAGGTCGCATTCACACCTCCAATATCAGGCAATGATTATCTCCAATAAGAGACAATCTAACCACCTATCCTTGACATTCAGTGGTGTTACCGTCACTGAATGCCCCACAATCAACATCACTAAGGTTACCATTGACCAGAAACTCAATTGGATGCACCACATGAACACAGTAGCTACAAGAGCAGATGGCAACCACCATCAATGCTCAGTAGCAGCAGTGTGTACTGTCTTCAAGATGCACTGCAGAAGATCGTCAGACAGCACCTTCCAAACCCATGACCACTTCCATCTAGGAGCAGCCAATACGTGGGAACACCACCACCTGCAAGTTTCTTTCCAAGCCACTCACCATCCTGACTTGGAAATGTATCACCGTTTCTTCACTGTCCTTGGGTCAAAATCCTGGAATCTCCTCCCTTAAGGCATTGTGGGTCAACTCACAACACATGGGCTGTAGCGGTTCAAGAAGGCAGCTCACACCAACTTCTCAAGGTCACCTAGGGATGGGCAATAAATCCCAACATCCCAACAAGTAAATTTTTAAAAATTGACAATACAGAGGTGATCTGAAGGGCTAACTGAGTGAATGTTAGGACAGAAGGTCATTGCATTATCAATTAAGTTGGAAGTAATCTGCTTCAGCCTCAGAAGCATCCAGGATGAGGGAAGAAATCAGTAACTAAGGAATGATGGTTGTCATGAAGACTGAAGAAAATGCTCTCATTGTTATCTCAACATTGAATTGGAAGAAATTGTTGCTCATCCAGTATTGAATTTGGAACAAATGATGGGACAAATCTGGGCTGATGGAGGGATGGAGTGAACGTTGGTGATGGTGGGGGCCTTCAGTATACCTGTGGAAACAACATGTTGTACTTAAATTACCAAATCTTGAGATTCAAATCAATCAAATCAGAAAATGGAGGAGTAAAAAAAATGTGGAAACTAAATTGTTAGGTTGTGAGGGAATGAATGTAGAGCTTGCTGCCTGCATGTAATCTATGAACTAGAGCTTGGAAATTCTGTGGAGGTTTTATGCTGAGATACTCGCAGTGTAGCATTTCACTGAGATGAGGTTCGTAAGTTCAGTGTAGCATCTCACTGAGTGTAGATCTTGGGCTGCTACACATTACATTGACCACAGAGATAAAGGAAGTCTTAATTTTTGCAAACTCCCATCCCTCTGTCTCTGATTGGTGAATATATTCCTTACCACCTTGTCAGGAGTGAAAATTTAGATGAGTGTTAGCATTTGACCTTAAGTCAGAAGGTGCAGGGTCTAAACGGCATTGCATAACAGGCAGGTCATGAAGTTAAAGACCAAATTCTGGGTTGACATCCAGAGGGATACTTGTGTGTATGAGTAAGTTGATGCACCCCACTGCCACCACTAGGGAAGTGATTGCTGGGCCGCTTGCTGAGATATTTGTATCATCAACAGTCACAGGTGAGGTACCGGAAGACTGGAGGTTAGCTAATGTGGTGCCACTGCTTAAGAAGGGTGGTAAGGACAAGCCAGGGAACTATAGACCGGTGAGCCTGACGTTGTTGGTGGGCATGTTGTTGGAAGGAATCCTGAGAGACAGGATTTACATGTATTTGGAAAGGCAAGAACTGATTAGGGATAGTCAGCATGGCTTTGTGCGTGGGAAATCATTTCTCACAAACTTGATTTGAGTTTTTTGAAGAAGTAACAAAGAGGATTGATGAGTGCAGAGCAGTAGATGTGATCTATATGGACTTCAGTAAGGCGCTTGACAAGGTTCCCCATGGGAGACTGGTTAGTGAGGTTAGATCTCACGGAATACAGGGGAACTAGCCATTTGGATACAGAACTGGCTCAAGACAGAGGGTGGTGGTGGAGGGTTGTTTTTCAGAATGGAGGCCTGTGACCAGTGAAGTTCCACAAGGATCGGTGCTGGGTCCTTTACATTTTGTCATTTATATAAATGTTTTGGATGTGAGCATAAGCGGTACAGTTAGTAAGTTTGCAGATGACACCAAAATTGGAGGTGTAATGGATAGCGAAGAAGGTTACCTCAGATTACATCAGGATCTTGATCAGATGGGCCAATGGGCTGAGAAGTGGCAGATGGAGTTTAACTCAGATAAATGTAAGGTGCTGCATTTTGGGAAAGCAAATCTTAGCAGGACTTATATACTTAATGGTAAGGTCCTAGAGAGTGTTGCTGAACAAAGAGACCTTGTAGTGCAGTTCATAGCTCCTTGAAAGTGGAGTCGCAGGTAGATAGGAGAGTGAAGAAAGTGTTTGGTATGCTTTCCTTTATTGGTCAGAGTATTGAGTACAGGGGTTGGGAGGTCATATTGCAGCTATACAGGACATTGGTTAGGCCACTGTTGGAATATTGCATGCAATTCTGGTCTCCCTCCTGTCGGAAAGGTTTTGTGAAACTTGAAAGAGTTCAGAAAAGATTTACAAGGATGTTGCCAGGTTTGGAGGACTTGAGCTATGGGGAGCGGTTGAACAGGCTGGGGCTGTTTTCCCTGGAGCATTGGAGGCTGAGGTTTATAGGTTTATAAGAGGTTTACAAAATTATGAGTGGCATGGATAGGATAAAGAGACAAAGTCTTTCCCCTGGGGTTTAGGAGTCCAGAACTAGAGGGCATAGGTTTAGGGTGAGAGGGGAAAGATATCAAAGAGACCTAAGGGGCAACTTTTTCACACAGAGTGTGGTGCGTGTATGGACTGAGCTACCAGAGGAAGTGGTGGAGGCTAGTACAATTGCAACATTTAAAAGGAATTTGGATGGGTATATGAATAGGAAGGGCTTGGAGGGATATAGGTCGAGTGCTGGCAGGTGGGACTAGATTGGGTTGGGATATCTGGTCGGCATGGACGAGTTGGACCGAAGGGTCTATTTCCATGCTTTACATTTCTATGACTCTATAGCTCTCACCCCCCCAATTTATTATAAGGACAATTAAATGCAGTGTTCATGGCATGGTTCAATCCAGAACTGTGAAGAGGTCGAGAAGTCCAGCGCTATTTGGCAATTCTTCTCATGTAACTTCATACCTGCCCAATACATGGCTCAATGTATTGTAATAATTTTGTATCCCAAATCACTTTAAGAGGACAGTGACCTTTACTTTTCAAGTGCTGTCTGTTTCAGAGCTTGCTCCAACAGTACATTAAAGCCACATAGCATAGTTATAGTCACAGGGACATGAGGGAAAAAGAAGAGTTGACGTGCTGAGATGGAGAAATGTGAGAAAAGTTTTGTGTGGAGCACACAGATGAACACCAACATGGAGCCTCTAAGCTGAATTGACTTGTCCCAATGCTGTCAATTTGATGTAATTTTACTTATACATGTCTCTGAAAATTATTAATAAAATTAACATGTCAGCATGCCTGGGTCATTTGATACACTGTTTGATAACCAACAGAAAGCTCTGCTGCTAAGTGCTGTGGTGTTCAATCCTGAGAGATTCATGTCTAATTGTTGCTGACTCAATACATTCTGAAATAAATTGCTTTGTTGATATCTATTTGAACAAAGCAGCTGGAAATGTACGACTTACTTGCAGAGATCTAAAGTGTGATAGATTCTAGAGTTTTTACTTTCGAGATATACTTGCATTTGATTGATTTCATTGAACAAATTGTTGTTTTATCCTCAGCTACAGCTTCAACAGAACATCCACTTGACTTCCCCTGGTATGCTGATTTCTACAAAAAAAGTGGATGATGCTGGAACTCTCTCAGAGGATGATGGTTTGCCCAGAAGTCCTCCGGAAATATCATCTCTTCACGCCATTCTGAGATGCTCCACTCCAAAGGTACAGTAGGTTTAATGTGAAGAGGGAGTTGGAGAGGCTGAGCTTGGCCATGAGTCCAACAAAGCTGCTGATAACAGCAGAGCCTCATTGAAATATTATTTGAAATACTATTCGGAGCTGATGGCCAAGTGGTATTATCCCTGATTTATGTTCTGCAGACCTGAGTTCCAAACCTGCCATGGCACATGGTGGAATCTGAATTTAATTAAGAATAACCTGGAATGAAGAGTCAACTGGTGACCATGAATCCATTGTCAGTTGTTGGAAAAACCCATCTAGTTCACTAATGTCCTTTCAGGAAGGAAATCTGCCATCCTTACTTGGTCTGGCCTCCATGTGACTCCAGAGCCATAGCAATGCGGTTGACTCTCAACCACCCTCTGAAATGGCCTAGCTAGCCACTCAGTTGTATCAATTGCTAGAAAGTCACAACAAAGACCCGACCAGCATTGTGGGTCAACCCACAGCAAGTGGACAGCAGCAATTCAAGAATGCAACTCACTACCACCTTCTCAAGGGCAAATAGAGATGGGCTATCAATGCTGACCAGCCAGCAACACCCACGTCCCACAAATTAATAAAAAAAAATTAACATCCTCCTATCCAACTAGCAACTAGTCAATCTGGACAGAAATCCTTCCATGCTTCTGTGTAAACCTTGTGATATAGTAAAAAGCAGTTAGCAAAAGAGGCAATGAGGTGGTTTCTGAATAAGATATATTTTGGTGAAGCTATTTGTCTTCTTCACATATGGACAATTCACAAGCATACCAACTTAATGGGGAAACTAATGGGTTTTTATTTCATCTTTATTTTACCCCATGCTATCGCCTAATAGCTTATATTTTCCCCAGCACCCATGATGTGTGTGTGCAGGTGTGAGACTTAGTAAAAGACAACTGGTGTCAAAATCTTTATTCATTTTCCACCACCAGGAAGAAACACCAGAGTGGCCAGTGACAAGCAGTGCCCTTCTAACTAATGGTTATACTGTGTGAGTGGGAAGTGCTGATTGGTTAGCAAGTGAACTCTGATTGGTTGAGGTATTCCCATGGAGAATGCACCAGTTAATAATGATTGACAATTAACTGCCAGGCTTTGTTTAAACATTAAATTAGTTTTTGTGATTTTTAAAGTGATTGACCAGGCCTAAGATATAAATCTTATGTTATTGAGTCTACTCTGTTGCAGCATAAATGTTGGTTTCCTGTTTAAATTATTATTCTTGAAAATTGTCCTAATGGGTGCAAGACAAAAAGCTTCAACACAATGTGACGTATTTCAGCAATATGCAAGTTATATACGACAGGTATACAATTCCTTTATTGGTAACCCTCGGGTCAGCTGGTTTTTGGAATTTGGAATTTTTCAGATTTCAGAATAAGTGACAGTTTCATGGTGAATCAAAACAAAAAATGACCAAACAGCAGATGCACCTGTGAGTACTATGAGCACTGAGACAGAATTGATGCCTGCCAGTGCTGGGCCATGCTGCCATTTCACATCTGAATGACGTGGGTTGAGTGGGTGTTGGATTGCGTTATCTGTTTGCACACCAAAAAATCTTGTTATGGCAAAAGAAAACTTCATGAAAAGATCTCGGATTTCTGACTTGGGATAAAAGACTGAATTATTGAATGAGGTCGATGTACATCTTTAGAGTCTGGATGGAATCAGAATAGAAAGAGGCAGATTCAACAACATGGTCTACTACCAATTTGGGATGTGAACAGTGTGTGTTACACCATAAGAAAGTGTGGCAGACATATAGTTTGTTGCTGCTTTTAATTTGTACATCATTTATTTATTTATTAATTATCCATTAACTGGTTGTGGGCAGCACAGGCTTGACCATCGTTTATTTCCCATTCATCGTGATCTTTGAGAAGGTTGTGCTGAGCTGAACCATAGGAGACCTTGGGAGTGCAGGGACATTGACAGTGCTGTTAGGAAAGGAGTTCGAGGATTTTAACCCAGCGACACTGAAGGAAATTTCCAAATCAGGATAATATGGGGCTTGGGGAGCAATTTGCAGATGTTCCTTTGCTTTGCTGTGCGTGTTCTTCGAGATGCCAGAGGTTGTGTGTTTTGAAGGTGCAGTTGGAGGAGGCTTGGTGAGTTGATGCCGTGCATCTTGCAGACAGTACACACTGCTACCACTGTGTGTCGATGGTGGAGGGAGGGAGTGTTGTAGATAATTAACATTAATATGATGTTACCTTCATCAACTATTTGATGGCCAATTGCCTCCAACCCTGCAGGTATTTGCCAAAGTAAAAGCATGTCCACTTCTGTCCTTGACTAACCACCTTTCTCATTCTTCCCTCCAGTCTGCAGCCTCTGTGGAGAGACACAGCTCTTTGAGTTTAGGTGGAACAGGAAGTGAAGATGAAGAGCAGGTAAACATTCAATTGTTCTCTTTGGAGCAGGTTTTAATGGAATCATAGAAAGGTTAGAGCACAGAAGGACACCATTTGGCCTGTCTCATCCATATCAGTTCTTTGCGAGAATAACTCATTGACCCTACTCCCTTACCCTCTCTTATGGCCTGGATAATCTTCCCTCCTTACCCAGTTATTCATAAGTTACCCAGCATAAGACCATAGGATATAGGAGCAGAATTAGACCATTCAGCTCATCAAGTCTTCTCCATCATTCAATCATGGGTGAAATGTTTCTCAGTTCCATTCTCCCCATAACCCTTGATCGGCTTATTTATTAAGAACCTGTCTATCTCTATGCACTCAACTGCTTAACATCCACAGCCTTCTGCAATAATGCATTCCACAGATTCACCATCCTCTGGCTGAAGAAACTCCTTATCAGCTTAATTCCATAGCGTCATCCTTTCACTCTGAGGCTGTACTGTTGGAGTCTGACCTACTATTGGTCAGTGTTCTGTAAGTTTCAGTGAGATCCCTCCCTTGTCGTAAACTTTTGACAGTGGGGAAGCAGGCCCTTCAGTCCATCAAACTCACACCAACCTCCGAAGAGCATCCCACCCAGAGCCAACCCTCTGCCCTGTCCTGCATTTCTCATAGCCAATCCAACTAACCTGTACATTTTTGGACTGTGGAAGGAAACCCATGCAGAAACAGGGAGAATGTGCAAACTCCACACAGACAGCCACCTGTGGCTGGAATCAAACCCAGGTCCCTACCGCTGTGAGGCAGCAGTGCTAACCACTGTGCCACTCACCCTTCTAAATTCTATTAAGTTCAGACCCAAAATCCTCACCTGCTCCTCATATGACCGGCCTTTCAGCCCTAGGATTGATCTTGTGACCGTCCTCTGGACCGCATCCAAAGCCAGCTCATCCTTCCTTACATACAGAGTCCAAATTGCTCACAATGTTCCAAATGCAGCCTGGCCAGAGCTTTGCACAGCCTCAGCAGTACATCCCTGCTGTTGTATTGTAGCACTCTGGAAATGAATTACATTACATTTGCTTTCCTAAATGCCAACCGAACCTGCATGTTACCCTTAAAAGAATCCTGAACTATGACTCCCAAGTTCCTTTGTGCTTCAGATTTCCAAAGGCTTTCCCCACTTAGTCTACACCTGTATTCTTCCTATCAAACCGTGTAACCCCACCATACAGTCCATTGGTAAATGTTGGTATCACTGCCCTTGGCCTTTCTCTGGGACGAAAGGTGTGCTGGAAAAGCACAGCAGGTCAGGCCGCATATGAGGAGCAGGAGAATCACCATTTCAGGCATAGGCCTTTCAGCCAGGAACTTGGGTGGGGCAAGGTGGCTGAGAGACAAATAGGGGGTGTGGGTGGGGGGAAGGTAGCTGGGAAGGAGATAGTCAGATGGAGGTGGGGGGGTGATGGTGACAAGCTGGAGGGGAGGGTGGAGCAGAAAGGTGGGAAGGAAGGTAGACAAGTGGGACAGTTCAAGTGGATGGTGCTGAGTTGGAGGGTTGGATCTCGGATGAGGTAGGAGAGGGAAAATGAGGGAACTGGTGAAATCAACATTGATGCCGTGTGTTTGGAGGGTCCCAAGGGGGAAGATGTGGCAGTCTCCCTCCAGGGGTCGGGTGGCTTGGATTTGATGGACCTGTTTTCCACTTGTTCCTGCCTAAGACCATCTGCTCCTGAATTTCTAATTCCTTCCATTATTACATTTAGGTCTGATAATTCCAATGTACTTTCCCCCATGCAGGACAGCCAGACTGCATAATTGTTTGTCTTTCTTCCTTGCATTAAACAATATTCCTCTTGTGTTAAGGGAGATAACTGGGGAAAGTTTTATTAATGTGCATGAAATTGGCTTTATCAAAAATCTGATTTAGTCTTGATTGTTTGACATTTTATGGTATTTTGTCCATCCTTAAAATAAATGGAAACTATTGTAGTCACTTGGAAATAAAGAACATGAGTATTGTTGTGAAAAGAAAATGTGTCCACGCCTTTCATCTTGCACTCATCAGGATATAATTGCAAGAATGCCAAATTAGAAAGGGAACAACAATATATACTGCATGAGAAAAGGATATAGGCTGGTTGGCAAGTCTGCTTTGATTGATCAAGTGTTGCAACAGGGAATGAATCAGGTAATTATTGCACCCCTACTCATAACTGAGCTTGATCCCATTCCTACTTGATATAAGCACTTGTGCCCTTTCATCAGGGGTCACTAGGTAATAGGGAACATTGGCTGATTTTTCTTCTTTCTGAAGTATGTAACATTGTGTACCAAATTTGAAGAGAAAATCCCATCAAACAACAGTGAGGTTTTATTTCCAAGCAACTGAATCAGGGGAATGGAAACTATTGTAGACATATTGATGCTGTATTCACAACATTAAGATATATTTTAGAGATCATTCAAAATTAAATTAAGTGCTAAAGAATAAATTAATGCATTCACAGAGTATAAAGTATCAATTGCGATGGGAGTGGTGAGAAAAGTCAGGCTTTTGCAGATTGACTGCACCTTTTGGAAGTGTACTGATTATGACATGTCACTGTTTGAGCATCCTACATTGGATGTAAGGAGAAGCACCATTGACTAGCTTTTGAACAATTGCACCAAAGCCATTTCTGATTCCAAGAGGATTCAGAACAATGTTCCTTCAGAGTGAGAAAGAAGGTGATAGGAATGTCTTAAGTATATGTGTGTTGAGAAATCATGTGACTGCTACTCAGTGCCATGTGCTCTTGGAACATTTGAGAAAGGACTAATGCCCCAATGTATATTCAATCCAATATCGACAGATATTTCTTGTTACTGACCGAGGTGTGTTGTTTAGTTTCTGCTGTATCATAAAGTGACAGTGGCTGGTAAAGGGACAATTATCTTCAGTATTACATCTCTCTTGGTGCTGTCAGTCCTTTTCAGAACACCTGGCTTAGGGACTTGCCTCTCTTGACTGTAAGAGCTATTTAAATGTTACAGCATGGGGTAAACCTTAATTTAAACCAGCAACACAGAAAAGATTTATCCTGTCCAGTAATCTGTGAAAATTCAATAGGCCAAGAACTAGTTAAAATAAAAATTAACGACTTTATTTCTTAAAGTATAACAGAATAATTAACTAACAGCTATTTACTCTAATCTATCTTTTACCTTCCCCTTCTATAACACTAGTCTGATAAAACTCCCAATTATGATTTCCAAAATAAAATTTCTTATCTCAAAACCAGGCAGCTTTCATTCTTCTCACTGCATGTTGGTCTTCTTTTCTTCTTCTTGGGGATTCTGCTTCACAGGTTACTGATCAATAAAGGTACCTTTTAAAAGAGTTATCTTTGAGGCAGTTTTTCACATGCTTGTGGCTTGGCAGTTCTCCTCTCAATTGTTCAATTTTCCCCTGTCTTATACCCCCCCCAAAACATCAGATTATGTCATTGGCTTTTAAGATTGTCAATATACTAAATTCAAACTGGATTAGAGTTTGCTATTTTTTGTGGTATAATTTAAACTGATTGGTCTAATTCGAATCTGTTTTGTCATTTCCAGACAACTAGCTAATCAAGTTGTTTAAACAAATGTTACATTTTCTTTCAGAGTTCTTGGTTCTCTCTGGTAGTTCTGTTGCTTTTAGCTCTCTTAAAGGCACAGTATACCCACATCTTTATAACACACAGCACCTGCTCAGTTTCTACATTTCTCCAGTCACCAGGGGTTCAGTAGGTACTTGTCCCTGCTTCCTTCAAGATTGAGAATCTGTTTTGATCCTGGCTTCCAAGGATATTGGCATTGATGAGTCATCATGTGGAAAATACCACCATGAACTTGGTTTAGTGAATGTTGGATGGCATTTAAATGGCAGAGTATCACACCAGAAGGATAAGAGTTTTCATTTCATATATCACTTAAAAACCCAACTGATTACAGATCATCTCCACTTCATTAATAGGTCATTTGCTCACCTCCTACTCGGTGAGATGCGCTCTTGTCTCTAAATCAGAATATCGGGAGGTCAACCCTCATTACAGACACTTGAACATAAAAGTCTGGGTTGCCACTCGTATGCAATACTGAGGGAGTGCTGTTTGTATATGCTGCTGTCTTTCAAATGAGATGTTAAACCAAGGGCTCATACCTGTTTACAGGCAGATGGTTATGGAACATCCAACATCATTATTTTTATGACGATTGGGGGAGGAATCACCTTCACTGTCCTGGTCAACATCTATCCCTCAATCAACACCAAACAAGAGAAACAGATTATTAGGTGTTATCACTGTGTTGTCTGCGGGATCTTGCTGTGCAAACATTGGCTGCTGTGTCTCTTCCCCCCCGTGTTATAGCAGGAACTACACTTCAAAAGTGCTTTGTTGGCTGTAAGGTTTTATATAACAACATATCTTGCCACAACGATTAGTAATTTGTGTAGAATATTTGCTACTTCTGAAAGCGAGATCATATTTGTAGAAGGATAATTCTTGTCATTAGCTCAGGACCCCTGAGGTTTTTCAACAAAACTCTAGTGAGAAGGGACTGTTATATTTGGTCCTGACTCAGAATAGTTTCTGGCTTTCTAGACAACTTGGTTCTCATTTTGATTCAATTTGAGTCTTTCTTGGCAGGAATGAGCTGCTGTGGTATTGTGAATCTCAGCTGGACTTAATATATAAAATCTTAGCTATTGCCTCTGGAGAGGAACATTCTATTTACATTCTAATAAAATGTTTGATTCAAATTTCATTCCTCAATTTGTGTTTGTCCTTCACAGTTGGTGCTATACTTTAAGCCTTACCCTTTGAAATCTGGGGTCAAAGGAGATCATTAATGGATCTGGTTTCTATGGGAAAAGTGGAATTGAGTATGGCCCACATTTAGTGACCCCAGTGGACCCCTGAAAATCATTTGGTCGTATATTGGCTTCGGATGATTATCAAACATCCGGGACAGCCACCTAAAATTCACACTTTGCACTTACTTGTGGAATGAAGGGCCTAATCACTATTAGGAAACCCTCAGGGAAATTGGCCTACCCTGAATCTGACCTTTTCCAAACAGGCTTTGCTGGCGTGTATCCAGTTAAACAACGAGCTTCCACCAAAAGGCAAGTAAAACATCATTAATCTTTCTATACGATGTACAGATTTGGACTCCTCACTATAGACACATGTTTGCATTGGAGATAGTTCAAGGAAGATTCACTGGGCTAATTCCATGGGATGAAGACTTTGTTTTATGAAGAAGAGGTGCAGAAAGGACACTCCCACTCATGGGGCAGTATTGAACCAGAGGAAGACAGTTTATAAATGAATGACCTCCCATTTGCAATGGAGATGAGGAGGAATGTCTTCTCCTCAGTGGATTGGTAATCTTTGAAATTTCTTCCCCACAAGAAGTGGGTGCTGGATGATTGAATACATTCAAGACTAAATCTGGCATTTTATTGATCTACAAGGGAGTTGTCTTTTTAATTCTTCCACAGGATGTGAATGTCAAAGGCAAGGTCAACATTTCCCTAATTGCCTTTGAGAAAGTGTTGATGAGCCATCATCTTAAACAACACCAGGTTATAGTGCAACGGGTTTATAATGTCGAAATTCCACTTTGGAAATAGAATCAGTCTGACTCAAGATCGGGATACAGACAGACTGTAACCTCACACTTTTAATACGTTGTCTGAGATGAGATGTCACCTTTTCTTATAAAACCTTAAGTGGTCTCGAGAAGGTGACTTAAAAAAAGTTCTGGGATTTACATGTTAATGCACCAAAACCTGCAACCCATTCCAAACGATGAAAGACTCAATAATCCAGGTTTGTTCAATCTGTCACTAATCTTTTGCTATAAATTCTGTGTCTTATGACCTTATACTCCACAACCACCTGATGAAGGAGCAGCACTCCGAAAGCTAGTGTGCTTCCAATTAAACCTGTTGTACTATAACATGGTGTGTGATCCTTAACTTTGTCCATCCCAGTCCACCACCAGCTTCTCCCATCATCATCTTAAACTATTGCAGTCCATCTGGTGAAGAACTCCCACAGTGCTATTTGGAAGGGAGTTCCAGGGCTTTGATCCAGTGACAGTGAAAAAACAGTGATTTAGTTTTGAGTCAGGTTGGCTTGGAGGGTGAATTTGCAAGTGGTGATGTTCCCATGCATCTGCTCCAAGCCACATACCATCCTGACTTGGGCACTATAAATTCACCAAACAACTGGCTAAAAGTCAATTTCAGTGAGTTTGATGGAGAGTTTCTTTACATGAGCTCGGTGAATTATCTCTTCCAATTGTCAGCATGTCATTCTGTTAGGTGTTGTTATAAACCAGACTAGATCCCCTCAAAATATATTAAGGAGGTAGCCAGGACGCTGACGTTTTCTTATTTTAAAGGCAATTGTGAAGAGGCTGTTCCCAATGCAATGTAACTGGTTAAACTACTCAGTGTTCAGCAAAATACAATTTATTTAAATGCTGTAGTTAAAATACAGCCAAAGAAAGGGGAAATTAGAATAAATTAACTCAATTGGAAAACGTAACAGAATAACAGATACAGTAACTATTACTAATTTACTGTTCCAATATAGAAACATCCAATAAATACATCCTTTGGCAAAAAAAGTAAAATTCAGATACATTCTCACATGCAGTTCTCCAATCCAGGTGGAAAACATCAAGAGAAACTTCAGAGAGGGTAGCAGCCAGAAGACCCCAGTAGCTTCTGATGTTACTCAGAAGTTCTGGTTTGTGAGAGCTGGCCTCGCCCATTTGGGCTGCATTAACAAACAAAATCTCCAATGCCTCCCAAGCTGTTCGCTCAAGTGGTCTTCAGTCGACAGTTTTGCACCTCTGACTTACAACTTCTCTTAAAAAAAAAGACCAAAATAGCGTCTTAAAGTGACAGCATCATCACAGTGTACATCAGGACTCAATGCAGCCACTCTTGAGCTATCTAGCATTCCACCAATGCTGGAATCTTTCAGGATTCAGACCCTTTAAATCCCTGCTGTGTACTGGACGGAAGCTGCCATTCACAATGTGTTGCTCCCCATTTCGGAAGAAAGTGGCTGAGAAAGGGAAGCTGACACCCTGCTTTGCCAACAGGGCACTAGAGGATCTTGTGGTGGAGAAGAAGGCCATCTTCTTCTCTCAGGAATCACAGAGGAGACCACTGCTCGAGACCCTACCAGCCTGGTCTGGAGAAATGTCAAGCGATGCAGGAAGAAGGTTCATGAACATTTTGGTCTCCTTTTCTGAGGGAAGGATGCTCTTGCTTTGAGGGAGTGCAGCAAAGGATTTCTAGGCTGATTCCGGAGATGGTGGGACTGACGCATGAGGAGAGATTGATGAAGTTAGGATTGTTTTCACTGGAGTTCAGACAAATGAGGCGGGATCTCATCAAGACTTATAAAAGTCCAACAGAACTAGACAGGATAGATGCAGCGAGGATGTTCCCGATGGGTGTTTCCAGAACCAGGGGTCACAGTCTGAGGATTCAGGGTGGACCATTTAGGATGGAGATGAGGAGACATTTCTTCACCCAAAGAGTGGTGCGTCCGTGGAATTCATTAACACAGGAAGTAGTTGATGTCAAATGTATTCCAGAGGCAGCTAGATATAGCACTTGGGGCAAATGGGATCAAAGGTTATGGGGAGAAGGCTGTTGAGTTGGACGATCAGCCATAATTGTGATGAATGGCAGAGCAGGCTCGAAAGGGTGAATGGCCTCCGTCTGCTCCTATCTTCTATGTATCTATGTCCTTCTGTGCTCCACAAGTAATGATAAGATCTGTGCAGAAATCTGCACTCCATCACTTTAGCCAGTGGTGTTTCGAACCAATGGCAAGATAACAGGGAAATGATCCTCTGTCGGAATAACAGCCATCCTTCAAATAGTGTGAAACTTTGTCCTGATTGAACTGATATTGTAAAAGCTTGCATCAGTTTGTAACTTTATCTTTTATTGAATAGGAAAAGTATAAATAGATCAAACTGATAAACCACATTTACAACTCGGATTGTACCAAGGTTGTTGACTTCAGAAGCCTCAAGACATTTAGTGGCAAATGACTTCACGCTTCTCAGCTTCATTGAATGAGGTTCAAAAAGAGGCCCTTTCTACGAGTCAAGTAAAGAAATTAAATTTGCATTTTTGAGGACTGTGCTAGTATTGAAGGTGTGTTGTGGCACATTTGCTGCTGTTCACTGTCATAAATAGCCTGAACTGGGAGACATTGAGGTAGAGTGAGTTCTGCTGTAACGTGGTAGTTCTATTCTCATGCAATCCCATGAGAATGTTAAGGAAATTGTGTAATAGCAGCATCATTTAAAATAAACGTTCGTGCTTTAGAAGCAGTGTCCCCAGTTCGTCAATCACGTTACAGCAAATTTGCATTAACAAAACACGCATTGTAGCAGAATGACCTGTATTCTCCTGTTGCAGAGCTCCTACCCCTCTCTAAGCATCTGGATGATGGATTCCAGAGCTTCCCTTCATCTACGACATTGATTAAGCCTGTGAGTGGTTCACTGCTTCTCCTTCAGGCCATCCGCAAGGATGTAGAGGGGTTGAAGTAGCAAGTAGAGCTGAGTGCATTTGGTGTACATATGGAATCTGACAGTCAAGTTTCAGATGATGTCGTGAAAGGGCACCATGCAAATGAGAGGTTGGAGGTGGGCTAACCTAGATTTCTCAGAGGAGGAGAACCCAAGAAATAAAAATGTTAGGGCAGGAAGAGAAAACATTGTCAATGATAATCAGGTCGATGATTGGATGAATAAGAGTCTCACACATCGTGGACAATGGAAAAGAGTTATAAAATCAACCATGCCAAAGGCAGCAACAGGTTCTTCCAAATTTATTCACAGGTGTAACCCTGTGCTGTTGTCTACTTCGAGTGTTCCCATTATCAATCAGCGTGACTGGGAAGTTTTACCAAACAAGTTCATTGCCATCCCCACCATATGCCATCACACAGAGTTTATGAACAGAGTTGACTCTTGTCCTTATACTAGGAGAAAGTGAGGACTGCAGATGCTGGAGATCAGAGCTGAAAATGTGTTGCTGGAAAGGTGCGGCAGGTCAGGCAGCATCCAAGGAGCAGAAGTATTGATGTTTCGGGCATGAGCCCTTCTTCCTGAAGAAGGGCTCATGCCCGAAACATTGATTCTCCTGCTCCTTGGATGCTGCCTGACCTGCTGCGCTTTTCCAGCAACACATTTTCAGCTCTGTCCTTATACTGAAGAACAAGATTGTTAGAAATTACATATACTGTGTCGATAATTGAGAAGGCAAGAGCATTCAAACAACCCAATCAGCTTGGTACTGATTCTAAGTATGCCTCATATCCGTAGACATCAAATATGATATGCCCCAATTACTAATATTATGCAACTTACCCATTATTCTACATCAAAGAGCATCACCCCTTTTTAAATAAAGCAAAATGTCAATTTTTGATCTTCTTGATGTTTTGTGGGATCTTACTGTACATACACTGATAGCTCACATTGCTTACATTACATGTCTGCTTCATGACAGTCACTGTCATGTGACCATACTTCATTTGATGTAAAATGCCTTGGAGTCTAAGGGCTTGAAAGTTGTCATGTAAATACCTCACTAGTCAGAGTCCACATGCCAACAAATCAGCCACCCTTTCTCTCATGCAGTATAATTGTTCCCTTTGAAATTTGGCATTCTTGCAGTTCCATCCTGATGAGTGCACAGTGAAAAACTTTGAGCCCATCTCTTTTTTCATCAAGAATATGATTTTGAATATCAGGTGACTCCTTATTCATTTCAATTCCTTTATTGGTCAGTGCATTGAGAATAGGAGTTGTGAGGTCACATTGTGGCTGTACAGGATATTGGTTAGGCTACTTTTGGAATACTGCATGCAATTCTGGTCTTCCTCCTATCAGAAGGATGTTGTGAAACTGAAACTTGAAAGGGTTCAGAAAAGGTTTACAAGGATGTTGCCAGGATTGGAGGGTTTGAGTTCTAGGGAGAGGCTGAATAGGCTGGGGCTGTTTTCCCTGGAGTGTCAGAGGCTGAGGGGTGACTTTATAGAGGTTTATAAAATCATGAGAGGCATGGATAGAGTGAATAGACAAGATCTTTTCCCTGGGGTGAGGAAGTCTGAAAGTAGAGGACATAGGTGTACGGTGAGAGGGGGAAAGATTTAAAAAAGATCGAAGAGGCAACGTTTTCACACAGAGGATGGTGCATGTATGGAATGAGCTGCCAGAGGAAGTGGCGGAGGCTGGTACAATTGCATTATTTAAAAGGCATCTGGATGGATATATGAATGGGAAGGGTTTAGAGGGATATGGGCCAGGTGCTGGCAAATGGGACTAGATTAATTTAGGATATCTGGTCAACATGGACAAGTTGGATCGAAGGGTCTGTTTCCTATGACTCTATAACTGCTGCTGTTGAGAGTTCACATTCAATAACCATCACTCAGTTAGCAACAACTAAGCAGATTCACTCTGGCTGTAAGGATGGAGAAAAGTGTTTTGCTAGTGCTGTTGGTGTAGGAGTGTATCACTGAGGTAAATTAAGGGATTCATGTGAAATGTGACCCATGACTATGGCAGCAAAAATATCCCTGTCTTTACAACAAAATAATTCATTGTAATGAAAATCTGATCTGGCATCTGTATTTTTCTCTTTCAGATATCCTCAAAGCCTTCTTCCAGACCTCTGAGTCCCCTCTCACCACTGGCTTTCATGACAACCATCTCTGACTCACTTCCTGTTGACTTCAGCTCCCCAGCTAACCCTTTTGCCTGCCTGGATAACTCTGCGGCAAAACACAAGATTGCTGTTAATCCTCGCAGACAGAAGTTCTTTGCCAAACAGAAGAAGCCAACTATTGTAAGAATGCACTGTCCACTGACAACAAGAAAAACAATAACCAGAAACATATGAAGCAAAGACATTGTAAATAAATTCAACACATTGTGAATCAGAATGCAAATTGTGACTCTGAATAAATCTATAACTAACCTTATCAAATCTCTTTGAAAAGGAAAGGAAAATACAGTTGCTTTTGTTTGTTTTACCCAGCTAAAGTAAAAAGACAACTGACCCAATAAAAATTGAGTAGAAATGCATTTGTTTTGTATTTAAACCAGGCAGCAATTTGTTTTTAGTGGCATTCATAAGAATTAGTAGCAGACATAGGTCATTCCGTCCCACAAACCTGCTCTTCCTTCATCATTGATCTAACTTTGGTGTTAACACCACATTCCTGCCAACTGCCAATAAGGGTTAGCACTGCTGCCTCATAGCGCCAGGGACCTGGGTTCGATTCCTACCTCAGGTGACTGTGTGGAGATTGCACGTTCTCCCCTGCGTGGGTTTCCTCCGGGTGCTCCGGTTTCCTCCCACAATCCAAAGATGTGCTGGTCAAGTGAATTGGCCATGCTAAATTGCCCATAGTGTTAGGTACAGTAGTCAGGAGTAAATATACGTTAGGGGAAAGGGTCTGGGTGGGTGAGTTACTCTCCGGAGGATCACGTGGACATGTTGGGCCGAAGGGCCTGTTTCCATATTGTAGGGTGTCTAATCTAATCACTGTTAATCACGAATCAATCTTAAAGATATTCACTGATGTCACCTCTGCTGTTCTCTGGGAAGAAGTTTTCCAAAGACTCTGAAAGAAAAAAAATTCAGCACTTCCTTGTGCCAAAATCAGATCACAAACCTAATTTAAAATTATAATTGTGAGTTATTTAGACAAAATCATTTCTGGCATTTATTCCCAATCTATCGCTTCCCATTACTTCATTTCCAGGATTTGCTTCCTCAGTACGTTTCTGGTTATTTTCTTAGCTGAATGTGTTTGAAGTGATTGTCTACACGTTTTAATTTCACAATCTGCAGAATTAAAGCCAAGCACAGGTCGGTGGGAGAATCAGCCACAGTTACATCCATTTGGGTTTTCTCTGTTTCATCCTGATTGTGAAAAAGGTTATGCCACTATGGGAGTTCCCAGGAACCAGCAGAGGATTTGAACGAGCAAGTGGCTAGGTAGAGCTGGATGTGCTCAGCGTATGAATGCAACCTGACACTGAATCTCAAAGGAGGAGACCTCTAGAAATAAATGTGTTGGAGCAGGAAAAAGAACCATTGTCTATGATAATCCAGTCAAAAAATGGATGAGTGAGAGTAGAATGACAGTCTGCGGGAGAAAGTGAGGACTACAGATGCTGCAGAGCCAGAGTTGATAAACCATGGCACTGGTAAAGACACAGCAGGTCAGGCAGCATGCGAGGAGCAAGGGAGTCGGTGTTTCAAGAAGGACCATTCTTCAGGAGTTGGGGAGAGTGAAGGGGACTGCATGATAAATGGAGGGTGGGAGGTGGAATAAGGCTGTGGGAAAGGTAGGTTGGATGGCAATAGGCGGATGAAGGTAAGAGGTGATGGTGATAGGTCGGTGGAAAGTGAGAAGCAGGTAGGTGGGAAGGAAGATGGACAGGTAGGTCAGGTCAGGAGGGTGGACTTGAGTTGGAGGGATGGGGTCGGGGGCAGGGGAGATATAGAAACTGGTAAAATCAGGGTTTGTGCAGCCTCACATCGTATGGACAATGGGAAAGAGTCGTATAATCGACCATGTCAAAGGCTGCAAACAGGTTTTCCAAAATTCATTCTCAGGCTGTTGGTTTCATTGGGAATGCCTAAATTATTGCCCCAGAGGACAGTTAAGAGTTAACTACATTGCTATGGGTCTGGCGTCACATGTGGGCATCAGTAAACCAGATGGGATTTTCTCCTAAAAATCAACAATGGTTTCATGGTCGTCATTAGATTCTTAATTCCAGAGTTTTATTGAATTCAAATTGCACCACCTGTCATGGCAGGATGCAAACTCGGATTTCCAGAGCAGTGCATGGGTCTCTGGATTAGGTGTCTAACAATAATATCACTCAGTCATCACTGTACCCTAGAAGTCTGTGGGAAGCTAGAGAAGTGATTGCTGGGCCTTTTGCTGAGATATTTGTATCACCAATAGTCACAGGTGAGGTGCCGGAAGACTGGAGATTGGCTAACGTGGTGCCACTGTTTAAGAAGGGTGGTAAGGACAAGCCAGGGGACTATAGACCAGTGAGCCTGACATTGATGATGGACAAGTTGTTGGGGGGAATCCTGAGGGACAGGTTTTACGCATATTTGGAAAGGCAAGGACTGATTAGGGATAGTCAACATGATTTTGTGCATGGGAAATCATGTCTCACAAACTTGATTGAGTTTTTTGAGTAAATAACAAAGAGGATTGATGAGGGCAGAGCAGTAGGTGTGATCTATATGGACTTCAGGGCTAGAGGGCATAGGTTTAGGGTGAGAGGGGAAAGATATAAAAGAGACCTACAGGGCAACTTTTTTACGCAAAGAGTGGTGCATGTATGGAATGACTTGCCAGAGGATGTGGTGGAGGCTGGTACAATTGCAACATTTAAGAGGCATTTGGATGGGTATATGTATAGGAAGGGTTTGGAGCAATATGGGCCCGGTGCTGGCAGGTGGGACTAGATTGAGTTGGGATATCTGGTCGGCATGGACGGGTTGGACTGAAGGGTCTATTTCCATGCTGTACATCTCTATGACTCTATGACTTCCTCCCTTGAGAAGTATGGGAAGGAGTGCAACATCTGTGTCATATTTGCATAAACTGGGGATGTCAAAATGCCACCAGTGGGGACAGCTAGTTATTGCCTCGTAAAATGGAGGGGGATGGTGACACATTACCTGAGCTGAGTCCACTCCCGTGCGAGAGGAGACCTCCAATTTCAGGCCACTTCCACCATTAATACCAACGTTTGGGCTTTTGTCTCATTAAAAACTGAGATTGTGTATACCACATTAACCGTTTTCCAACTTGCCGTGCCACCTTCCTCAATTCATGCACGTAAACCACTCTCCCCACCAAAAAATATTATATTAACCGCTTTCACACACAGGCCTCGTGTGAGCAGTCGTGCACAGCTTTAGCAGCTCTGGCAATGATTTTACACAGGAAAAGCTATGCGGGGAAAGTAACTGCACAGGATTCAACATGGGTCGCAGTCCTGTTTGGTCAACTGAAGCTCTTTATTATAATTTTAAAGTAAAATTATGTTCTTGATATCTTCAAAGTGGTGCACAATAGTACATATAAATCTGAATCAACCCAGTTTAAATAAACGTTGAGTTTTATGCAGAAGTGTAGATGTCAGTAGGAATTGCAAACTCTTGCAAGCTGTATTCAAATTGAAGTGACAACAGTTGCACCCCACTGTTAGCTGTTTTCTGTGGGTTGTGTTTATATATAACTGTGTTGAAATATGAACAGGTAATTTTGCAGAAGTAACTTGTTAATATTTTCATGATGATGCAAGATTAAAGAGTATTTCCATTTCCAGATTTCCAACTTACATAGTTGATATTCACTGTCATCAAGTGAATTGTACAATATCTGTCAGGAAAGAATTCTATCTTCGCAGAAATATTCTTAAAGAAATATTCCCTCAATATTCTAAATTAGATTAGATTAGATTACTTAGAGTGTGGAAATAGGCCCTTCGGCCCAACAAGTCCACACCGACCCGCCGAAGCGCAACTCACCCATTTACCCCTTCACCTAACACTACAGGCAATTTAGCATAGCCAATTCACCTGACCTACACATTTTTGGAGTGTGGGAGGAAACTGGAGGACCCAGAGGAAACCCACGCAGACGCGGGGAGAATGTGCAAACTCCACACAGCCAGTCGCCTGAGGCAGGAATTGAACCCGGGTCTCTGGCGCTGTGAGGCAGCAGTGCTAACCACTGTACAATGAGAAAAGATAGCTCTCTACGAATTAATATTTAAATACACATAAATTAACATGCATAATGTTATTTTTCCTCCAGAGAGAAGATTCAAAGATGCCCAAATTTATTTTGCCTGGAAGTAAAGATGAAAGGGATCCAGTCACGTCCTCTGCCAATGATTTCCAGACAGAAAATAAAGAAGAAATTGGTATGGACACTTTTATTGCCATCAGTTTTAATTACTATATCCCTGAAGGAAAATACTTACTGGAAGTGTGTTATTAAGATGCCACTGTTCAGAGCAAATCCTGACTCAACAAATTGCTTCGAACAGTTGGTAGCATTCTTCACAGTCAGAGGTTATGGAGTCATGCCTCAACCTACATCAAGAGAATCCAAGTGGGGAAAACAAAAACAGTTTTACATAAAAACTGCAATACTTGGAAATGAATGTAGTGTCATACTGGAGCTCCAGTTTGAGGGAGACAAAGTGAGTTGGACCTGTATACACCATTCGCAGGCTATGTTGCTTTCACACATAAGTGGAGACAGCAGCCTAATGTTACATTTTTCAAATGAGAGGTGACTTCCAAGGTTCTGGAAGTCCTGTGGTACAATGCAAAGGTGAGAAGTGGAGATGTGATGGACAGCATTGTTCCCCAGTGCTGTTCCCCTGCTTATGGATTGTGGAGTCGAGAGGGTGGTGCCGGAAAAGCATAGCAGGTCAGGCAGCATCCGAGGAGCAGGGGGGTTGACGTTTTGGGCAAAAGCACTTCATCAGGAATGATGAAGAGCTTTTGGCTGAACTGTCAATTGTCCTGCTCACCGGTTGCTGCCTGAACTGCTGTGCTTTTCCAGCATCACACTCTCCACTCTAACATCCAGCATCTGCAGTCCTCACTTTCACCTATGGATTGTGAAATCGAGCGTTGTGTTAAATGCCTGCCTAACCACAGGGGTTGCAGTTTTAATTTGCTCATTGTGTATGAAGTATTTTGAGAGGTTTCTGATGAATGTAATGATATGCTATAGAAATACCGGAATTTTTTCACTCATTTGTTTCGTGAGGTATTTCTGTGAGGTGTTGGTGTGAATCAAGTCAAATCTTTATATTTATTAAATTTCACCACAAACCAATAGCCAGTAGAGACCTGGCAGAATGGTGGCTCATTGGTTAACCCTATTGCCTCATTGTGCCAGGGACCCACTTTTGCACGTTCTCCCCATCCAAGTGTTCTGATTTCTTCCCACAGTCCAAAGATGTGGGAAATGCAGGGATAGGGTCGAGTGCAGGTCTGGGTGGAAAGGTTGGTGTGGACTCAATGGGCTGAAGGCCTGTTTCCACACTGCAGGGATTCTATGGCTGGTTATTAAATTGAACAGCCAATGTTCCTTTCTTGTTATCATGTGTTTCTGACTTGCATGACAGATTTCTGGGATTAAACCCATATTGTTGAATGCATATTCCCCTCCATAAAATTACTGTGAAGAACAAAATTATTAATATCATTCAGTAAAGACACCAGTACGCTGAATAAACCATGCAAAATAAAAGGTTGTCATTTGGCTCATCATGCTTATACTAGCATTTTCAAAGAGGCAGTAATTCACCTCCGAGCTCTACAAATTCTATTCATCATCTTCAGGGCATAAGTCAGGAGTGTGATAGAATATATACCACTTGCCTGTTTGATTGCAGCTCCAACAACACTCAAGAGGCTTGACACCATCCAAGACAAAGCACCTTCTTGTTTAAACCGCATCCACTGCCTCCAACGTTCACTCTTTCCAAAACTGACACATAATGGCAACAGTGTGCACCATCTACAAGATGCTTTGCAGCATCTTCCAAACTGGTGCCTAGAAGGACAAGGGAAACACCACCACCTGCAAGTTCCCCTTCATGTTGCACCCGATCCTGCCTTGGAAATATATTGCTAATCCTGCAGTGTTACTGGATCAAGATCCTAGAAATTCCTCTCCATCAGCACAGTGGATACTCCTACCAGCATGTTGACTGCAGCGGGCCAACAAGGCAGCTCACCACAAAAGGGGCAACTGGAGAAGGGCAGCAAATGTTGGCTCAGCCAGCAATGTCACATTCCATGAATAAATAAAAGACTTATTCAGTCAGATCCATTCCTTTGTTCTTGGCGCCATAATTTTCTTTTTGTTCACAAATATGTAACAAACTTCTTTTTAAAATTTTCTATTAGTTCTGCTCCCACTACTCTTTCGGGGAGATCATAAAAATTCACCGAATGAGAAAACTACCCTAATCTTTCCTCCAGTTCTTTTGTCAAACTTCTAAATCCCGTATCCTCTGGTTACCAGTTTTCCTGCTGTTGGGGACATGTGTTCCCCATGACCCTCTCAAAATGCATGTTCACTTTGAACGTCTGTGGCAAAACTACCTTCATTCTCCTCAATACAGAGAAGTTCATCTCAATAACTTTCATGTCCACATTTGACTTCTTTGGAGTTAACGTTCCTAAATTGAATGCTATGTCCATTATTTGTATGCTTCCATTTATGACCTTTTTTTTTGCCATATTCATGGGATGTAGGCATCACTGGCTAAGTCATTTATTGTCCATTCCTAGTTGCCCTTGAGAAAGTGATAGTGAGCTGCCTTCTTGAACCGCTGTAATCCATGTACAGTAGGTAGACCCATATGTCGTTAGGGAGGGAATTCCAGGATTTTGACCCAGTGACAATGAAAGAATGGCAAAATATTTCCAAATCAGAATGACGAGTAGATTGGAGGGGATCTTGCAGACGGTAGTGTTCCCAAGTATCAGCTGTCTTCGAGATGGTAGTGAGTTTTGAGAAGATTTGTAGCTCGGTTGAAGTTCTGGATGGAGGTTTGCTTGCTGAGCTGGAAGGTTCAGTTTTCGGACATTTTGTCACCATTATTGGTAACATTATCAGTCAGCTTCCGTTTGAAGCACTTTCTACTTATGTGTTTAGGTTTCCTTGGGATGGTGAAATTATTTCTTGTGGTGACATCATTTCCTGTTCTTTTTCTCAGATGGTAGTAGCCATGGGTTTGGGAGGCACAGTCTAAGAATATTTGGTAAATCTCTGCACTGCATCTTGTAGATAGTGCATACTGCTGCTACGGAGTATTGTTAGTGGAGGGAGTGAATGCTAATGGATGCGATGCCAGTGTCAAACTTATTGAGTGTTGTTGGATTTGCACCCATCCAAGCAAGTGGGGCGTGTTCATTCACAGTACTGACTTGTGTCTTATCGATGGTGGACATGCTTTGGGGAGTCAGGATGAGAGTTACTTATTGCTTAGCGAGTTTTGAGAAGATTTGTAGCTCAGGTTGGAGTTCTGGATGTAGGTTTGCTCGCTGAGCTTGGAGGTTCATTTCCAGACATTTAATCACCCTACTAGGTAACATCTTCGGTGGGCCTCAGGCAAAGCAGTATACATGATTCCTGCTTTCTGTTTATATGTTTGGGTTTCTTTGGTTGGTGATGTCATTTCCAACGGTGATGTCATTTCCTGTGGTGATGTCATTTCCGGTAGTGATGCATTTCCTGTTCTTTTTCTCAGGGGGTGGTAGATGTGGTCTAACTCGATGTGTTTGTTGATAGAGTTCCGGTTGGAATGCCATGCTTCTAGGAATTCTTGTGCATGTCTCTGTTTGGCTTGGCCTAAGATGGATGTGGTATCCCAGTCGAAGTGGTGTCCTTCCTTATCTGTATGTGAGGATACAAGTGAGAGAGGGTCATGTCATTTTGTGGCTAGTCGGTGTTCATGTATCCTGGTGGCTAGTTTTCTGCCTGTTTGTCCAATGTAGTGTTTGTTACAGTTCTTGCACGGTATTTTGTAAATAACAATAGTTTTGCTTGTTGTCTGTATTGGGTCTTTCAAGTTCATTAGCCACTGTTTTAGTGTGTTGGTGGGTTTGTGGGCTACCATGATGCTAAAGGGTCTGAGTAGTCTGCCAGTCATTTCTGAGATGTCTTTGATGTAGGGGAGAGTGGCTAGGGTTTCTGGATGTTCAAAGTTTGGGAGAAGATTTGTAGCTTGGATGCTCGTTGTTGTGGTTCTGTTCGCCGAGCTGGGAATTTGTGTTGCAGATGTTTCGTCCCATGTAAGGACTGCACAAAATACTACATAGGACAAACAGGAAGACAGCTAACGATCCGCATCCATGAACACCAACTAGCCACGAAACGACATGACCAGCTATCGTTAGTAGCCACACACTCAGATAACAAGCAACATGAGTTCGACTGGGGCAACACTACTATTATAGGACAAGCCAAACAGAGAACAGCCTGGGAATTCCTAGAGGCAATGCACTCATCCATAGATTCAATCAATAAGCACATCAACCTGGAACCAATATACCGGCCACTGCAGCGGAGGCAGAAGAGGCAGATACAAATCACTATAAATGCCGGAGGAAACATCACAGAAGCGCTTCACAGGAGGCTCCCAAGCACTGAGGATGTCACCTAGACAGGGGACGAAACGTCTGCAACACAAATTTCTGGATGTATTTTGTCTGCTTGTTTGAGTTTGTTATTGAGAAATCGGCGGACTATGTTCATTGGGTACCCATTCTTTTTGAATACACAGTATAGGTGACTTTCCTCTGCTCTCATAGTTCCTCTGTGCTGCAGTGTGAGTTGGCTCATTGAAATAATGTTCTGATGCAGCTTTGTTTGTGGATGTTGCTACAGATTGCTTCTGTAGTTCAATATTTGATCCGTGTGTGTTGTTTTCCTGAAGTCTCACTAGAATTCCTAGAAGCATAGCAATCCAACTGGAACTCTATCAACAAACATATCGAGTTAGACCCCATCTACCGCCCCTGAGAAAAAGAACAGGGAATGGCATCACCACAGGAAATGACATCACCACCAGAAATGACATCACAAACCCAAAGAAACCCAAGCATCTAAATAGAAAGCAGGAATCATGTACACTGCTTCGCCTGAGGCCCACTGAAGGTGTTACCTAGTGGGGTGGCGAAATGTATGGAAATGAACCTTCTAGCTCAGCGAGCAAACCTACATCCATTATTTATTGCTGTATGCCTAGCCTCTTACCTGCTCTTGTAGCTACTGTGTTATATAATGAGTCCAGTTGAGTTTCTGGTTAATGCTAGCCCCCAGGATGTTAAAAGTGGGAGATTCAGTGATGGCAGCACCATTGAATGATAGGGTGCTGTGGTTAGATTGTCTTTTATTGGAAATGGTCATTTTCTGGCATTTGTGTGTCATGAATGATTTTTATGATTCTAAGGGAAGGTAGGTTTGGATGGGCAATAGGATAATCTACAATTTGTTGAGTACTTGCTGTTCTGATGCTTTAATGTGACATAATTGAATTACAAAACCAGCAGTGAAAGTGAAAACAATGTACAACCAACAATAATAACTTTTGAACAAATGTCTTCTGATGACTGACGGCAGAAATGTTTTCACTGTTTAGAATTAAGTTTTTGAACATTAGTTTTATTGTCATAAAATTAAGTCATTTATGACCTCTTTTCCTCATTATGTAACAGATCTCTTGGCACAATGCAATGACTTAAAGCATGAAACAAATGGAGATGAGTTTATGGAAACTGTTTCTAAGAGTTCCAAAATACATGAGGTTCCTCACAGTCACAGTCCAGAGCATGGTGGAAATGCTTTAGATCAGAATGGAGCTGTATTGCCTAAAACTACAAGTAAACAGACACTTGACCCAGAAATGCTCCTTACCTCTGATGGTGTATATAGTTCTGAGAAGCCTCCCAATATGCAAGTGCTGTCACCAGGAATAATGCTAATGCATGATGAAGATTTTAAATCGACTTTGGAGAAGTCTTGTATGGACAATGAAGAAAATGCTGTTCTGTCTCTTCCCATGTTTCCAATGACCATTACTGAATCAGAAGAATGTTCAGAGACAATCAGTCGAGCCAAAGGGGGAGCCATATTTGAGAATATGGAGGAGGCTGTGCACCCCATCAATGCCGACACACCTCCATCAGAAGGAAAGATCTCAGCTGAAATACACACAGAGAGAAGTGAAGTGGGAAATGGTGGAAATGCAGTACAATCAGAACATGGCTCAAAGTCTAAAGAAGCAAAGTGTAAGAGCTCTGTTGTACCTCATGATGACGCTTTGCACTTGTTCAAAGAGACAGAACGACAGGAAGAAAATATCCTGACAGATAATTCAATAATGAGAGAGGTAGTTGACACGAGCTTATTAAATAACAAGGTGGAACACCAACAGGCTTCCAGTGATGAATTGACAGATAATACTTGGTGTATATCAGAAGTTCCACTTGAAGAGTTGTTCATTCAATCTGAACCTTCTACACTGCAATTACTTGATGTTCAGGGACAGTCTGAACATTCAATACCTGATAAGTCATTACAGAAAGATAACAGGCTTGTGAATCAAGGTTCAGCCAAATTCTCAATCGCCTCTGCCTGGCAGAGGTCGTTATTGGAGGCCAATAGAAAGAACGAAGGTTTGAATGCAGATTGTAGTTTTCAGGCACCACAGAAACCTGAGCTTTGCAAGGAGAATGTCAGTGAAGGGTCATCAAATCAAGGCACAGGAGGTCTCCTGAAATACCAACAGTTCTTTGATCAGCCATTGAAGATGAAATTCGCTGGAGCCAGACCAGCTGCTACTGAGAAGCCATGTCTCCAAAACATTACAAAACCGCAAACAAAAGCTGACTTAGATACCAAAGGAAACCCATTTGGTGTCAAACTCAGGAGAACCTCACCTCTTCTCAAATATTCAGCTGAAAATAACTCCGAACATGTTGTGGTTGACAGCGAGCAGGCAGTGGGAAGTAAGCCACATGCAGGGATACAGACCCCAACGGCTCAGGCAATTGGTGCTAGAGGCAGCAGACAGGCAGAGGCTGACACAGTGAATACAGTGAAGGAAGATAATGACAAATTATTCCTGGAGAGTCACAGGAATAGATGCCGACTGCTGGGAAAAGCTGATTCAGTGGATGTCTCAACTGAGTTAGTGACACAAGAAAAGGACAATACTCCTCAAGAGAAGACTGAAAGAAAAGATCGTCAAACCCAACTGGACTTCAGTAAAGCCTCAGGTATGGAATATTAGTTTGTCTTGACCAATTGTTTGGTTAACTGTTTCAGTGGTTGAAGGAGACTGCACTGATGGTGTTCTAGATTCACTGCTTCACTGTTATTGTTACTAAATAAGTAACACTGTGGTTGTGTTATGCATTTTCCTGATATCTATACAAACTGAATTGCTCATTCCATTTTGTCTGTTTGTGCCTGCATGAAACAAGAAACACCATCAAGTAAACATTGGATAACTATCAACACGACCTTTTCCTTTCCCTCTTTTCCCAATATTCCCTTCATTGCATCTAAACGGATCATCTCATCTACTTCATGTGGTGATAACGGCTATGTTCTCACCACTCTATGGGTAAAGACATTTCTCCTGAATTTCCTTTTAGATTTATTTGTGACTACCTTATATTTAAGACCCCTTGTTTCGATGTCCCAAAATCTCTACATTGACTTGACGAAACACCTTCATCATTGTAAAGATCTTTAACGGGAGGAGGTGTTGGCTTGGAGGGATTATTATCACTAGACATATTAATCCAGAGACCCGGATAATTTTCTAGAAACCCAGGTTCAGATGGTGGAATTTGAATCCAGTAAATATCTGGGATTAAGAGTCTAATGATGACTACAAAACCATTGCCAGTTGTTGAGGGGAAAACACTTCTGGTTTAAGAAAGGAAATCTGCTGTTCTTATCTGGTCTGTCATATATGTGACTCCAGACCCCCAGCTTATCTGCCCTCTGAGCTATGAGGAATGGGCAATAGATGCTAGTCCATCCAGCAACTCCAACATCCTGTGAATGAATTAGAAAAACAGTCACCTTCTGTTTTCTCAAGGACATCTGAAAGTTGGAAATTAATTCTGATCGAAATTATCAAATGCACGCACAAAGCCAATGAATATAGCAATCTTTCGTTTGTGTGTTAATGTTAAAAACCAGTGGCCCTCTAAGTAAAAGCAAAACATGCAATGTCTTGATCAATCGTCTTCAGTGATATTATCTTTTGTTCCCTGTGGAAAAGATATTTGATTGCTCAAATCTGTTATGTAGAGAGGAAACCACAACTTGTCAAATGTGCTGCAGCAGAGGATGCCAGCTGTGGAGTCAACTGCTCAGAGCCTGTGTGGGTCTCCATGGCAAGACAGAAACAGAAAGGCTTTCAAGGCCAATACTCAGGGATGCAGGACAGACCCCAGCCCCTGGAGGACAGGTTCTCAGTACAGATTGATGCAAAGAAGGTAACATTATTTCCATTCAACTGCTAACATGTTTGATTTGTGTAGTTATTTGTGCTTAAATTTGTGCTTATTTGTAGTGAAATTGTCTTTTTCTTGATAATGAATCAGAAATTCGTTATTTCTATCCATTTTCAAAGACATGTGGTTTCTTCAAAGAAGTATCACATAATCCCTACAGTGTAGTAGCAGGCCATTTGGCCCATCGAATCCACTCTGCCCCTCCAAAGAGCATCCCACCTCCTGCACTCTAACCCTGCATTTCCCATGGTTAATCCACCTAGCCTGCACATCCCTGGGCAATTTAGCATGGTCAATCCACCTAACCCGCACACCTTTGGAGGAAGTCGGAGCACCCAGAGGTAACCGACGCAGACATAGGGAGAATGTGCAAACTCCATACAGATGGTCACCCGAGGGTGGAATCAAACCCGGGTCCCTGGTGCCAAGAGGCAGCAGTGCTAACCACTGAGTCACCGTAGTGGATGGAGTTGATCACCAAGTTTGACAAATAATTCTTCATTTCTTTTTCTTTTGGATGCACTGTGGGGGAACAAGTGGAATAATTGACAATTTTGTGAGCTTTTATTTTGCTTCCATTATATAATGACAGACTCACGTCAGAACATAATGCAGGATACAACCTTGAGGTGATTCGTTCACAATCCCAGGTCAATTGAAGAAACGTTTGTTTGTACAAGAAATACAACAAGCTGGAGTATGCTTCCTGATAGGCAGATTCATTTGTACTTGAAAAGAAAATTGGATATGTAGTTGAAAAGGAGATGTTCGCAGGGCTGTGTGCAAAGAACAAGGGAGTAGAGCTAATTAGATGGCTCTTTCCAAGAACCACCACCAAAAACTAAATGATGTCTTTTTATAGTGTATGATTCGAGGATGTTCAGACAGTAGTTCAAGAGGCACCATATATTTACAAAGATCAGATCGAGCTAGCGATAGAGAGAAACAAAAGTGTGAAGGTCACTGCCTTTGGAAAGGTTGGGCAATGGTGATAAGTGGGGAACTTGAGTGTTGTGCAAATTGAGCAGGAAGTGGGCCCAGTGGGTGATGGTATGGATTATCGCACAGAGCTGAGTCACAGAGATTCTGAACATTATGGTTAAACCGCCTTCCATGAACATTAATTTTTATACAATCCCGATATAGGGCAAGTTAATAATTGAACAAAAACAATGTTAACATTTTGAGCCAAGTGACCTGTCTTCTGAGTTGTTCTGCACTCGCAACATTAACTCTGTTTTTCTCTCTCTACATATGCTGCCAGACGTGCTGAGTTTTTCCAGCAATTTGTTTTTATTTGTTTCAGCATCCACTGATTTTCATTTAAATCCATTAATTTAATCCTGTCACTAAATCAAAGGATCTGACCCTTTCACCATAACATGAAGATAGTAAGTAGATAAATTGAACCTCGTTGCAGTGGAAATTATATTGCAAGAGAAATACAAGTGATTTAATGTAAAATTTAGCTATAAGGTTTGGGCCCCACTTCGTTGGATGAATAATTAAATTAATTGCCACCAAATCGTGTTGCTTCTGTTTATTTTTACCCAGGAGAAAACTGAGTTGAGATCCATGACATGATTGGCAGAACAGCTGAACACATTGGTATATTTACAAATGTAATGGAATTTTATGAATTATGTCAACTCTGATTTTACAACTTGGAAACAAGCCATTTGAGTAAAGGGTCCTGGTGTTTATGCAATACTCCAATCTCCTCCCACTGAACAGTTTTGGGCCTCTTCTCTAGGCAAAGATATATAAGTTGGTTCTGATACAACGCAATAGTTCTGTTTTCGTGTGATGTTGCATTATCAGAAAATTGCGTAATAGCCATCCCATTTAAACCAATGGGGCCAGAATTGCGTTATAGCCAATACAGGGAAGGAAAGTTTGTGTTCTACAAATAATGGGCTAAATTCTTCAATCCTGTTAAAGCCGATTCACCCTGAGTAAACATGTGTTAAAGCAGAACCAACTGTACTAGTATTGGGAGTGGTCCAAACAAGGTTCAGTAGGCTGATAGCAGGTATGAAGGGAGTATGTTACAAAGAGAGATTGAGTGGTTTGGGTCTGTACGTGCTGGAATATAGAAGAATGAGAGGTGACCTTACTGAAACGTACTCAGCTCCTTCCAGCATTCAAGTGCATCAAAGCCTCTCCCGGTGATCGGAGATGGCAGTGGCATTGTCAGCGGCAACAAAAGTGCGGCCTGCTCATGATGGTCGATGCAGGCTGACGGACACTCCAGACCATGGCTAGGGCCAGGTGTCTGCTTCTGTAGCTGAGCATTCTAAACACTTTTATGGAGATAAGTCTTTAGACTTTAAGATCTGGGCATTTTCGTACCTTCTGGTTCTTTTTAAAAAATGTTTCTATTGTCTTTCTTAAGTTCAGTTTTTTGAAACCAAGATGGCCCCTGAGAATGGTGAGTCTGTACATTTTTCACTGTACTCATGCATTTCTATACTTGAGTACATATGACAATAAAATCTAATTCTAATTCTGCGATCCTGAGAGGGCTTGCCAGGGTAGATGTGAAAAGGTTGTTTCCCCTTGGCAGAGACTCTGGAATGAGAGGGCATAATCTCAGAAAAAAAGGGTCACACGTTTAAGGCAGAGATGAGGAGGAATTTCTTCTCTCCATGGTTATGAATCTGTGGAATTGTTTACCTCAGAGGGCTGTTGAGGCTGGGTGTTTAAGTAATTTCACAGTTGAGGTAGACAAGATTTTTGCTTAGTAAGGGAATCAGGGGTTATGGTGAAAAAGCAGAAAAGTAGAGTTTAGAGTTATCAGAGTTGCCATGATCTCATTAACTGGAGACTTGATGGGCCAAATGGCCTACTTCTGCTCCTTTGTCTTACAGTCTTTTTTTTTTGTCACCGCATCAATATATCCTTCTATATTTATTCCTCCCTCATGGTTTTCCAGCTTCCCCTTAAATGCAGAAATGCTGTTCAGCTCAAGTATTCTCAGTGATAACAAGTTCCCCATCTTCAGCACTCATTGAATAAAGAGGTTTCTCCTGAACGCCCAATTTGTCTGCAATAAAATTGGTGACCCGTGATGTTTGACTGCACCATTGCAAACATTGTGGATTGACTTCAGTGGAAAAGTAATCAGATTGTTGAGTACAAATGCTCACTGACACTGAGTTAACCAAAAATATTTGCTAAATTAAAGGGCCATTCATTTTCCTTTTCTTTCTCTTTTAGGAAGCAAAAAAACCCCAATTGGGGAAGAATGGAAATAAGAACCCCTTACCCAGCTTTCAGGCCAAGGAACTGAAAACACATGCAAAGGAGGAAGATGAATCCAACACAATAACTCCTTTTGGACATGGTAAAAAAATCCACACAAAATCAAGCGATACCATTGTATTGAAGGAGGTGTTGACCTGTTGTGGGACAGATTTCTTCTCACCCTCCCCTCCCCTAAAAATTAATATATTGATGCATGAATGCTTAATTAAAAGAAATATTGCACCCAAACTGGATGCCAGACTGTTGTCTCCAAAGGACTTGGCACAGTTCAGATTCGAGCTTAGTTTACACAAACAGAAATAAATGATATAAATGAGGGGGATTGATCTCATGGTCATTATGGACATGTGGTTGTAAGGTGATCAGTGTTTCCAATCAGGTGTTCCAGGAAATTTGCTCTTTAGACAAGATAGGCAGAATGGAAACAAGGAGGGGAAACCTGACTAAAAGAGGATCGGTATAAAGACATTGCAAATAAAGGATCTTAGCTGAGAGAATTATTCTGAGCTTTCTGAATCGCACTAACAGCATGATGGATATGAATTCTGTTTATGTCAAAAGCAAATTTCATGATCATACATCCTGCCCCTTCATTCAAGTCATTGATATCGATTGTAAACAGCTGACAGCTCAGTACTATTCCTGTGGAGCACCAATGTTAGCAGCTTCTCAACCTGAAAACTATAATGTACCCCTAATCTGACAGTTTATCAATTCTAAACCATGCTAATATGTCAACTACATCACCTAAAAGCTCTTACTTTTGTGGTGACCTTTGATGTGACACCTTGTCAAATGACTTTTGGGAATCCAGTATATCACATCTACCCCTTTAACCACGTTGATTGTAATTTCCTCAAAGAACTCAGATAAAACCGTCAAACGTGATTTCCATTTCATAAACCTATGTTGACTCTGTCTGATTGCTTTGAGAGTTTCGGAGTGTTCTACAATAACCTCTTTAATAAGAGTCTAGCTCTCCATGTTAGGCTAACTGGCCTGTAATTTCCTGCCTCCTGACTTCTTCAGTTTTTGAGTAGGTGAGTTACACTCACTATTTTCCAACCTAATTGGACCTTACCAGAATCTAGGGAGCTTTGGAAAATTGAAACAAGTGCATCTAATTTCTTGACAGTTACTTCTTTTAAAATTGGGGGTTGAAATCCATCAGGCTTTAGGATGTTGTCATTCTAGTAATTGTCTCAGTACCTTTTCATGAGTGCTTGTCTTTGTTTTAGTACCTTGCTTGTTTTCGCTTCTTGATTTGCAAATATTTCTAGGATGTTGTTAGTGGCTTCAACTGTGAAGACAATCACAAAATATCTGCACCTGCCATTTCCTTAAATCACATTACTAATTCCCAAACTCATTCTCTAAGGAACCAATCCTCACTATAGATATTTTTTTTTCTTTTTAAATACTTGTAGAAATTCTAACTAACTATTTTACATTTCTAGCTAGCTTTCTCATCCCTTATTTTCTCTCTCCCTATTTTCAGACTGTATAATTTGTATTTATTTTATATTCTGTCCAATGTTTTGATCTGCATTAATCTTTGCAGAATATTGCTGTTTTCCTTTCAACTTGATACTACCTTTAATGTTCTTGGTCAGCCACACTTGAGGGATCCTCACTTAAAATGTTCTTTCTCACCAGAGTATATCTTTGTTGAGTAGGAAGAAATATCTTCTTAAATATCTACTGTTGCAACACTTTGCCTTAATTTAATTTTCCTGTTCACTTTAGCCAGTTCTATCATAATTTTCTTGTAAGTGACTTTATTTGAGTTTAAAATGCTAATCTTTGATGCACTGTTCTCTTCCCCCAAACTGAATGTGAAAATCAACCATGATATGATCAATGCATCCTAGGATTCCTTTATTAAGATAATTAATTAAAACCAGTTTATTAAATATCAACCAGTCTTGAATAACTGACTCTCTAGCAGGCTCAAGAATATGCTGCTCTAAGAAATTGTCCCGGCAACATTCTATGAATTGATCATCAGGGTAACCTTAGCCAATCTAATTCATACATTATATTTGGATTAAAATCATCCATGATTTTCTTATGAGATGGAGTCATAGATTCATACAGCATGGAAGCAGACCCTTCGGTCCAATCAATCCATGCTGACCATGATATCAAACTAAACTAGCTCCACCTGCCTGAACTTGGCCCATGTCCTTCCAAACATTTCTTATCCAGTTGCCTTCTAAACATTGTAACTGTGCCGACATCTATCGTTGCCTCTGGAAGTTCATTCCACACACAAACCACTGTTTGTGTAAAAACGTTGCCCTTCATGTCTTCTTTAAATCTTTCTCCTCTCACCTTAAAAATATGCCCCCTCGTCTTGAAAAACCTCCAACTCTCGGGAAAAGACACCTGCTGTTCACATTGCCTACAACCCTTACAATTTTCTAAACATCTATAAGGTTACCCCTCAACCTCCTGTGCTCCAGTGAAAAAAATCCCAGCCTATCCACTCTCCTTATAATTCAAACTCTCCATTACAGATCTCATGATTTCTTCCTGTATGTTTCCTCATGCCTTATTGTTCCTTTGAGGGAAACCATAAATGACTCCCCCAAATAGTTTATGGGTTCCCTTACTCAAACTGATACAATATCTTGATCTTTAGAATAAAGCTAATATCTCACTTTTACACTCATTTCATCCTTAATTAAGATTGCTACCTCATCATGTTTTCCTAGCTTCCTGTCCTTAATAGCTCCTGCATCACAACAATGACTGCACTTCAAACTTATCCTGAGATCAAAAATGGCTCAATATAAAAGCAAGTCATAGAGTAATAGAGATGTACAGTATGGAATCAGACCCATTGGTCCAACCCGTCCATGCCGACCAGATATCCCAACCCAATCTAGTCCCACATGCCAGCACCCGGCCCATATCCCTCCAAACCCTTCCTATTCATATACCAATCCAAATGCCTCATAAATGTTGCAATT
>NC_057724.1:71268686-71282490 GCF_004010195.1 Chiloscyllium plagiosum | reverse complement strand
CCAGCCTGTTCAGCCTCTCCTATAGCTCAAATCTTACAACCCTGGCAACATCCTTGTAAATCTTTTCTGAACCCTTTCAAGTTTCACAACATCTTTCTGATAGGAAGGAGACCAGAACTGCACTCAATATTCCAACAGTGGCCTAACCAATGTTCTGTAGAGCAGCAACGTGACCTCCCAACTCCTGTACTCAATACTCTGACCAATAAAGGAAAGCATACCAAATGCCTACTTCACTATCCTATCTACCTGCAACTCCACCTTCAAGGACGTATGAACCTGCACTCCAAGGTTCAGCAACACTCCCTATGACCTTACCATAAGTGTTTAAGTCCTGCTAAGATTTGCTTTCCCAAAATGCAGCACCTCACATTTATCTGAATTAAATTCCATCTGCCACTTCTCAGCCCATTGGCCCATCTGGTTCAGATCTGAGGTAACCCTCTTCGCTATCCACTACACCTCCAATTTTGGTGTCATCTCCAAACTTACTAACTGTACCTCTTATGCTCGCATCCAAATCATTTAGGTAAATGACAAAAAGTAGTGGACTCAGCACTGATCCTTGTGACCAGAGAGGCTTGATAAGGGCAGAGCAGTAGATGTGATCTATATGGACTTCAGTAAGAAGTTTGACAAGGTTCCCCATGGGAATTCTGGTTACAGGTCTCCAGTCTAAAAAACAACTCTCCAGCACCACCCTCTGTCCTCTACCTTTGAGCCAGTTCTGTATCCAAATGGCTAGTTCTCCCTATATTCTGAGCTCTAACCATACTAACCAGAATTCCCATGGGAAACCTTGTCAAACTCCTTACTGAAGTCCATATAGATCACATCTACTGCTCTGCCCTTATCAATCCTCTTTGTTACTTCTTCAAAAAACTCAGTTAAGTTTGTGAGACATGATTTCCCACTCACAAAGACAAGTTGACTATCCCTAATCAGTCCTTGCCTTTTCAAATACATGTACATCCTATCCCTCAGGATTCCCTCCAACAACTTGCCCACCATTGACATCAGGCTCACTGGTCTTTAGTTCCCTGGCTTGTCCTTACCACTCTTCTTAAACAGTGGCACCACGGTAGTCAACCTTCAGTCCTCTGGCACCTCACCTGTGACTATCGATGATACAAATATCTCTGTAAGAGACCCAGCAATCACTTTTCTGGCTTCCCACAGAGTTCTAGGTTTACACCTGATGAAGTCCTGGGGATTTATCCACTTTTATGCATTTCACGACATCCATCACTTCCTCCTCTGTAATATGGACATTTTTCGAGATGTCACCATCTATTTCCTTACATTCTATATCTTCCATGTCCTTTTCCACAGTAAATACTGATGCAAAATACTCATTTAGTATCTCCCCCATTTTCTGCGGCTCCACACAAAAGCCATCTTGCTGATCTTTGAGGGGCCTGAGTCTCTCCCTAGTTACCCTTTTGTCCTTAATTTATTTGTAAAAACCCTTTGGATTCTCCTTAATTCTATTTGCCAAAGCTATCTCATGTCCCCTTTTTGCCCTCCTGATTTCTATGCCTACCAGCCTTTCCTTTCACCCTAACAGAAATATACTTTCTCTAGATTCTCGTTATCTCATTCCTGAAGGCTTCCCATTTTCCAGCCATCCCTTCACCTGCGAACATCTGCCCCAATCAGATTTTGAAAGTTCTTGCCTAATACTGCCAAAATTAGCCTTTCTCCAATTTAGAACTTCAACTTTTAGATCTGGTCTATCCTTTTCCGTCACTATTTTAAATCTAATGGAATTATGGTGCAAGCGGGACTAGATTGGGTTGGGATAGCTGGTCAGCATGGACGAGTTGGACAGACGGGTCTGTTTCCACGGTGTACATCACTATGTCTATGACTCTATGACTCTAACCCTTCACCTGGCAGTTCATTTTCAACTCTTTCGTAACACCGATTCTAAAAACTCATTATTTAAAAGGTCTCAATTAAAGGTCTTCACTAAAAGTAACTTTTGAGGTGAAAACAACTTTGTTTGCTCAGCCACTGACCTTGAAATCAATACCTTATACCTTTCTAATATAAACAGATCACAGAATAAATTCAAACACCATATAATTTCCATGTAGACTGATAAAAGCGTGTGTCTACATTGGTACAGTGACATTTTGATATTGTGACCGTGATCTGTCTTTACCACTTTCATTAGGTTCACAGTTACAGCCAAAAGCACAAGCCTATGGAATGGGGATGAGAGAGAAACGGCCAACGCCTAATGTGAAGATTGCTCCACTGGCTACTGTGCAACCACCATGGCTAGCCATTGCCAAGAAGAAAGCAAAAGCATGGAGTGACATGCCTCAGACTGTCCAGTAACACTTCAGCTCCAAAACAAGACAACAGGAGGAGATTGCTCTTCAAAACATTCCCGAGACCCCAACTGTGATTGTCTTCAACAGTGATACTGAGACTGTTGTGGTACACGCTGTGGCATAGTGTAGCAATTTGTCCTGAAAAGTGGTGCAATTGTGGAGTATTAGATGGGCTGCTTGTTAAACTGCATGTCCAATATTCAATTCATTGACGTCCACGGAAACAAACATTTGATTGCATCTGCAATAAGTACCAGTTTTGCATCCACTCCCAAATTAAATTTCACCCTGAAAGTGCATTCCATTGGTGTTCCTCTGTCACTGTTCAGATGCATGAATTAAACTGATTTAAATAGTTTATCGTCTATGTTGAAGGACCCAAAGAAATGACATACTCAGCTATTGTCAGCAAACGTAGAGTCCAAGCTAATAAAGCTGACAGGCCTAATTGTTCTTTTTGATTTCTAAACTGCTCCTTTACTCCCAAAATTATCTTATACCTGTCTCTGTCAGTGACTACCTGCGTTGTGGAGTGGAATATCTGGGTATTATTATTTCCTGCAATGGCAGACTGAATTCACTTCTGGAATGAACTGTAAGCTCAGCATAAACGCCTGCAATTCCAAATCTGTTGGTAACTTGAGCTATTTAGAATAAGGTCTGATCTACTAACTGATGAGCAAGCTGTCTGCAGGTTTAGTGACTTGGATTTATTCATCTGCTCCTGTGACTTGGGTTCAAATCAAGTCCAGAGTGACGTAAAGAATATTTCTTCTGTCTCCCATAAAATGCACTTGAACATCAGAGGTTAGCTTTAGTTTAGCTTTTGTTTCTTGGCACGGGATAAGGTAAGGATTTAACCTCAATCCAAAGGATATGGGCATCATTGGAAAGGCCAGCTTTTATTGATCATCAGATGAGTTAACATCTTAAGCCATTGGAGTCGGTACAGTGTAAGTACTACATAGTGCTTTTTCATTCTCCGTGGAGCAGTTTGATACAACTGAATAGTTTGATATTCTACGTCAGAGGGCAGTTAAATGTCAACCATGTTGCTGTAGATATGGAGTTATACATAGGGCTCAACAAGGATGGCAAATTGAAGAAATTTAGTGAGCCAGATTGTTTTGTTATTTAGAGTTTCACAGATCATTATTAATGAGACTAACATTTTATTCAAGTTTTATTAATTATTTTCAAATTCCTTAAGCAGCTATGGTGGGATTTAAACTCATATCTCCAAAACGGTTGTTCAAAGCTTTCAATTACACACCTAGTAGTAAACAGCTTCTCCAACATAATCCCAATATTCAGTCATTGAGAAAGACATTTCAGGGAAGTAAGGGAAGAATTCTACAACCTTTAAATATCCAAATCAGGTTTAAGAAGTGTGCAAATTAATGGCATAGAAAGGTGCCATTGAATCCATTGTATCAGTGCCACCTGTATACCAGAACAAGTTAAAATTAATCCAAGTGCCTGATAATTTGCTAATAGCCTTGAGTCTTTCTCTGCTTTTATCTATTTTGCCCTTAAAATAACCAAGGGTTTCTGATTCAATTATTTCCTGATTCATTCCATGTTCTACACAAGCATCCGCATAAAAACATC
Source organism: Chiloscyllium plagiosum (assembly GCF_004010195.1). Lineage (NCBI taxonomy): Eukaryota > Metazoa > Chordata > Chondrichthyes > Orectolobiformes > Hemiscylliidae > Chiloscyllium > Chiloscyllium plagiosum. The sequence goes on along the minus strand of NC_057724.1, from coordinate 71,278,537 downwards.
ATTCCCAACCATCTTATTCACCCGTTCTATAACAATTTGAAACTGATTATCACTGCACTGCCAAAATCTCAACCAACAGAAAGGCTCTTTCTGTATTCACTGTATCGAACCACTTTGTAATATTTGAAGACCACGCAGGTTCAATGGTTCAAAAGCACTTTGGATTTAAACTCAGCAAAGTCACTCAGAGGCAGTTTTTAGCAGGGAACTTGACTTAGGCCTTGGTTCACGTTTACATTGCTATTTTATAGTTAATGCACATGCAAAATTGCTTCATGCTGAGGCTGAACTTACCATTTAAGTGCAGCAAAAAAGAGTGATACATGACCTTGAGGGTACCAAGATGGAAAGTGCTTTGGTTCCAGCATCTTCACTCTTTTCCTTACTAAGCACACACCAAAAAGAAATTAAAAATTGATAGACTGTCAGAATTATGACCTCATACATGTTCCAATAAAGGTGACTAAAATTTGAAGCATTTCCAATTGTCCTGCTAAATATCTTCAGAGTTGGTAACAATAGAAATTATGCCTGTTGTTATATTCTGTACCACGAGCTGCATTAAACTCTGCTGTTTTGAATCTTGTTAATGCAGTCAATCTGACACTTACATTTAAAGAATTTATTATCAGATCTATATAAAGACTCAACAATTTCATTTTTGTGTTGTAAAATTGAGTGTTACATTGTGTCGGAATTGTGACATTCCTCTGTTATTTTAAACAATGACTTTATACGTATTGGCTGCTTTAAGGATGTTAGATATAGTTCTCAGGGCTAAAAGGATCGGAGGGTACGAAGAGAAAGCAGGATCAGGATGATCAGCCATGATCTCATTGAATGGTGGAACAAACTCAAAGGGCCAAATAACCAACTCCTGCACCAATTTTGTATGTTTCTATATAATGGAAAAGTATAGGATTTATCTATTATGCAGAGGGTCCGAAACACAGGAAGATTAAGAACAGTCATCTGCTCAGGCCTGCTCTGCCTTTCTGTTGGAGCTTGATCATGACCATCTCAACCCATTGACCCGCTTTTGCTCCATGCCCAACAAACATCCATCAAGCATATTCTTGAGAGTTCCTATAGCCCCAGGTATCCACATTTGTTTTGTGGGGCTGTGTTGGGATGGCAAGAGTTGGTGGTGGAGGAGAGTTCAAATTTGAACTGGCCTTTGTGTGCAAGAGCCCTTTCTGATTTCTTTTCTGAAAAACCTATTGCTTTGTTATGTTCCCTTTCCCGTCATCATAGTGAGGAGCGAGGTGTGTGAGGAGTTGCATTGCACGGGAATGGTATTGGAAGCAGAATCCACATTCGCTTTCAAAATGAAGTGAATAATTATTTGGAATGGAAATATTTTAAGGGGAGATTGGGAAATGATAGGACTCAGCATGAAATGAATACCTCAGAGTGCTGGCAAAGGCAAAATAGGCGAAAGGACCTCACTCAATGTTATCAAATTTCAAGGTTTGATAAAACAAAGGAAAACTGTTTTACTTCTCAGTCACCAAACTAAATCCTTTATTTTAAATCATTCATGGGGTATGGGTATTCCCAGTAAGGCCAGAATTTATTGTTATTCTTGGTTGGTTTGAGAATATGTTGGTGACCACCTTCTTAAACCACTGAAGGTTGTGTCAGGAAGGTAGTCAACAGTGACATTAGGAGGTTCTAGGATTTTGACCCAGTGACAGTGCAGTAGCCATGATATACTTCCAAGTCAGGTTGATAAGTAAATTTCATGGTGTTGTCCCACATATCTACTGTCTTTATCTTTTAGGAGGTAGAGGTCACGGATTTAGAATTGCTATGAAAAGTCTTAGAAATCACAGAATTTCCAACATGTCTTTCCTCGATCCCTGGTCTATCCAGAAACTTTCAGTTGGATCACTGGCTCCCCCTGCAGGATTAGGCAGCATCTAGGGAACAGGAGAATCGACGTTTCGAGCATTAGCCCTTCTTCAGGAAAGGGCTAATGCCCGAAGAAGGGCTAATGCCCGAAACGTCGATTCTCCTGTTCCCTAGATGCTGCCTGACCTGCTGCGCTTTTCCAGCAACACATTTCCATCTCTGATCTCCAGCATCTGCAGGCCTCACTTTCTCTCCCTGCAGGATTAAGCAATCAAGCAAGTACAGAGGAACCTCAATTGTCCAAAGGACTCAGGCAGGGAGTATTTCATTCGGTTAATCAAATTCTGGATAATCGAATGTTGGATAGCGTAGTTTAACCAAGCATCAGGACCTTGCGATCTTGCCGAATAATCCAATATTTGGATAATCGAATGCTGGATAATCGAAGTTCCTGTGTGTTCAAGAATCAGTTCTCAGACTAACATAAACAAACTCAGATGAATTTTTGTTAAGCACTATACTTCCAAACAAGCTTGACAAATTGTAGCATCTTACAGCTAGTACACATTGCCACCACTATGTGTCAGGGGTGGAGGAAGTGTACATTTCTGCTGTCAATCAGATGAGTTGCATTCACCTGGATTGTGCAGAGATTCTTGAATGGTGTGAGAGGTACACTCGTCCAGGTATCGAAACACATTATGAAGCACTGTTCATTTTATAAATGTAGAATAATACAAAAGATTTACAAATTTACTTATTTAAAGATTGAACAGGCTAGCCGTTATATCCTTTAGAACTCTGAAGGATGAGATCTTGAAGGGACTGGATGGAGGGAATACCCTGAAGATGCTTCAGCTTGCAAGGGAGAGTAAAGTAGAAGGCTTAGGTTAAGAGGTGTTTTTTTTAAGAGCAAGGTGAAGAGAAATTCTTTCCTGTTAGAAGGTTGTTAAAGTGAAGAATTTTCTTCTCTGGAAGGTAGTGGATGTTTGGCTCTTAACCCTATTCAAGGCTGAGTTTGATTTTTGACAGACAGGAGCACTGAGGGTTTATAGATTAGACTCCATACAGTATGGAAACAGGCCATTTGGCCCAAGTCCACACCAACTCTCCGAAGAATAACCCACCCAGACCAATTCCCCTACCCCTGACTAATGCATCTAATACTATGGGCAATTTAGCATGGCAAATTCATCTAACCTACACATCTTTGGACTGTGGGAGGAAACCACAGGAAATCCACGCAGACATGGGAAAAATGTGCAAACTCCACACAGACAGTCACCTGAGGCAGGAATTGAACCTGGGTCCCTGACGCTGTGAGGCAGCAGTGCTAACCACTAAGCCACCGTGCTGCCCATTTGCTGGCTTGTGTGGCAAAGTTAAAAACCAGCGCTGAGACTGCAATCGGATCAGCAGCAATCTTACTGCATGGTGCAGCAGGCTCAAAGGGCCAAGTGGCCTTCTCTTGTTCCTTGTTCCTATGAACTCTAACTGAACATCGAAGCAACAACATAGGTTATCAGCCTGAAATATTAACTAATTTCTTTTCTGCGTGGCTGCTGCCTGATCGGGTGAAGGTTTTAAGTGTATCCAGTTTTTATTTTAGCAGGTCCCATTGCTGTCTCCACATTAAACTGAAGAGAGATGCTTCTTAACCCTGAGCAATCCACCTTGGTTCCTGACAATGCTGTGCTTCTAACAAGGAGCAGAACTTGGAGATTTGGGAACTGACCTCAGCATGGCCCACACAGTTGCTTTCATTTTAATGGAACATGCCTCCCCACTAGTGTCAATTGTTTAGAATTAGGAGTTTCAAATGACCGACAACACTTCAAATATAATGTTGTTCGCTATCTTTAAGAATGTTGACTATGCCCATTATTAATGATCAATAGATCAAAGTGGGAGTGGAAGGGAATGTGTTGTTGCCTTATGAAGTGGGATATAAACATTTCTACTTATAGACTAATCCCTGCTATTTATTTATTCTGTATACTTATTGTATTATGTTGAAACTCTGTTTTCAGTCGCATTCAATAAACCCTTTTTTCACATATAAGCTCACGGCTTTCCAGTTACTTTCCTGGAAGTGTATTTATTGTTCAATTGGGATCCGCTTGGTAACACAGGTTCTGTAGGAAAACCAGATACTCTGCTCTCTCAGTGCACAGTCTTAAATTGCGGAATGTACTGATCCCTGAATCCTCAAAACATGTCAGAGGAATTATATTTTGTAATAGAATGGAAGGTAACTAAATGTAGGACCCGCTGTCCTACATTGAATAGCACAGAAGAGATGTTATCATTTACCTTAAGAGACCCTGGGCCAGGGACGAAAATGGAATTTGCCCCATATTAGAAGCACATAGGGGAAAACTTGCCACCTTTCGATGTAAAAGCCCAACGTGGCTTGTATTCACATGTGGCTTTCCCAATCAGAGTGCCACGAATTGGATACTCACTTATTCATTGCTAATTGATGCTCTTCCTGATCCTCGTAGAAATCTTACCCCTCAACATCAATACACCAACTCCTCAATTGCCCCTCCCCATAACAGGCAGCATCTGAGGAGCAGGAAAATCAACGTTTCGGGCAAAAGTCCTTCATCAGGTTCCTGATGAAGAGCTTTTGCCCGAAATGTAGATTTTCCTGCTCCTCGGATGCTGCCTGACCTGCTGTGCTTTTCCAGCATCTGGTTTCCAGCATCTGCAGTCTTCACTTTTGCCTCCCCATGACATCCAACCATAATTCACCTGCTCAATTTCCTTCTCTCTTACCCCTCTCTGATAGATTTGGTACCCATTAATTTGGTCAAAACATAGCATCCAACCAGTTTACACGTCTTCCTAAGGCTGCTTCTTGCCTGTGGTTCTAATCATATTAGTTTGTGATAAACATTGATTCTCACAACACCAGGTTATAGTCCAGTAGGTTTAATTGGAAGCACTAGCTTTCGGAGTGCCACTCCTTCAGGTGGTTGTGGAGTGCACAATTGTAAGACACAGAATTTATAGCAAAAGTTTACAGTGTGATGTAACTGAAATTATACACTGAAAAATATCTTGATTGTTTGTTAAGGCTCTCATCTGTTAGAACGACCATGATAGCTTCACTTCTTTCATATGTAAATCACAAAACCTTTTTAAAAAATTACATTCTCAGGTCAATTGTAACAATTGGTGTCAGCGCAGATAAGATGTTGAGATGTTGAAGGTGTTAGTCCCCTGTGTTCCCTGTCTGTGCTATAATGTTTATACTGATTCTAATCTAAAAGGTGAGTTAACAGAGTCGTACATGGATTCATGCAGTTTTTGAGCAAAGTACAATGTAACTCTGCAAGTACAAATTCACCCCACAAACCTCTATGTGTGTGTGCATGTGCATGTGTGTGTCTGTGTGTGTGTTTGTGTCTGTGCGTGTGTTGGGGGCGGCGGGAGTTATGAGTGTCTGTTGAGTGTAAAGGACTTACTTTGAAAAGGACTTTAGTACGAGAACACCTAAGAGTCTTCTTAATCAATCCCTTGCAATCACGATTGATTCTCTTCCACTCTGGAGTTGTGCATCTTGAAGTGACTAGCCAATCCAATACTAGATACTGCTGCATCGGGCAGGTGATGTTTGAAGAAATGAGTACCTGAGGTGGTTAGACTTTCACATGATCCTCCTGCTTGGCCTCCATCTTGGCTTAGGAATTAGGAAGGACTGCAGATGCTAGAGAGTCAGTATCAATAAAGGGTGGCGCTGGAAAATGCACAGCAGGTCAGGCTGCATCCAAGGAGCAGGAGAATCAATATTTCAAGCGTGATCCTTCATCTCTCAAGTCCTGATGAAAGGTCATACCTGAAACATTGACTCTCCTGCTCCCCAGGTGCTGCCCGGCTGGCTGTGCTTTTTCCGGGGCCACCCTTTTCAACTCCATCTTGGAATGTCAGAGATGCTCAGAACAATTGACATCTTTGTTGAATTTCATCATTAATGCCTCCCCTTGCTTAAAGGAAACTCCCAACATCTGATAATTGATCTGCATTGTCCAGTGGGTCAACATGGATCTGGTGAGTGCAGAGTAATGGGAAGTGGCTGGTAGATAGCATTAGATATTTAGCCTAAGGTCCATTTTTTCATAAGTCTCTGTGAATGCATCAACGACAGTTTGGACCTCACAGGTTTACAAACAGAGGTTGGCATGGTTTTCATTCTGCATTAGAGGGATGCAGTTTATCGAGTTTCCCATTTCTGTAGGTCTTCAGCGAATTATTGCAGCAAGGAAGATGGTGAAGAACATCATGTGGTGACTTTGCTTGACTCCAGTTTGCACAATTAGAGTCATAGAGATGTACAGCATGGAAACAGACACCCCCGGTCCAACCCGTCCATGCCGACCAGATATCCCAACCCAATTCCACCTGCCAGCACCCGGCCCATATCCCTCCAAACCATTCCTATTCATATACCCATCCAGATGCCTCTTAAATGTTGCAATTGTACCAGCCTCCATCACTTCCTCTGGCAGCTCATTACATACACGTACCACCCTCTGTGTGAAAAAGTTGTCCCGTAGGTCTCTTTTATATCTTTCCCCTTTCACTCTAAACCTAAGCCCTCTAGTTCTGGACTCTCTGACTTCAGGGAAGAGACTTTGCCTATTTACCCTTTCCATGCTCCTCACAATTTTGTAAACCTCTATAAGGTCACCCCTCAACCTCCGACGCTCCAGGGAAAACAGCCCCAGCCTGTTCAGCCTCTCCCTATTGCTCAAATTCTCCAACCCTGGCAATATCCTTGTAAATCTTTTCTGAACCCTTTCAAGTTTCACAATTGTTGGGTCTGCGTTGGATCCATTGTTGAGCAACCCAGCTGGCTTGCAGCAAGTGAGAGATGTTGATGAAGTTTTGTCTCCAAACAAATTTGAGGAGGAAATGCCACAATGCCTCTTGATTGAAAGAATTGGAAACCTTTTTGAGGTCAAAGAAGGAAATGTGTAAAGGTGTTCCTACCGATGCCTCTTCACTTGGAGCTGTCTTGCTGTGAAGACCATGTCATTGTAATTCTTCAGTCACTGGGAGCATGTGCTTCAGGAGGATACTTACAATGCCATTTTCTGTGATAGACGGCAGGGAATGACCATATTTGGTCTTACTTCTTTTCTATTCATTCACAGGATGAGGGCATCATTGGCTAAGCCAGCATTTATTGCCCAGAGGGCAGTTAAAAATCTATCACATTGGTGTTGGTCTGGAGTCTCATGTATGCCAGACCAGGTAAGGATGGCAGTTTCCTTCCTAAAGGACATTATTGAACCAAAAATTGACAGTGGTCTTGTGGTCATTGTTAGACTCCAAATTCCAGATTTTTATTGAATTGAAATTCCACCACCTGCCATGGTGGGATCCGAACCCAGGTCCCCAGAACATTATCTGGGTCTCTGGATTAACAGTTGAGTGATAATACCATTAGGCTATCACCTCCCCACCTTTCCTTGAAGATGGTCATCATTACGGTGTCTTAGAGATCCCTCAGTATTCACACCTTCTTCTAAATGAGGAGGTGGTGGCCTGGGGGCTGATTTGGGGAATCCATGGCCCAGTGGTATTATTGCTAGACCCAAGACTCAGGAAATGGTTTGGGGACCTGAGTTCTATTCCTGCCATAGCAAAAGGTGGAATTTTGAAATCAATAGAATATCTGGAATTAAGAGCCTAATGATAACTACAAATCCATTGTCAATTGTTAGAAAGGCCCACTTGCTTCAATAATGTCATTAAGGGAAAGAAAGCTGCTTCCTTACCTGGTCTGGGCTTACATGTGACTCCAGACACACGGCAATGTGGCTAATTCTTAACTACCCTCTGGACAATTAGGAATGGGTAATAAATGCTGGCCTAGATAGTGACTCACAAAGGCTGTGAATGAATAAATAAAAGTGAGGTCGTATGTACAAATCTCCCTAGGTTTGTCTTCGCCGCACTTCATTATTTGGGCTGGGATGCTGTCAGTATGAGCAGCTTTGTTGGTTCTCAGCGTTTGGATGAGTTTTTCACCCTTACATTAAGCTGTGATTGAGTGGAGAAGGTAACAGGTGTACGCTGTGGAAGGTGGTCGAGGGAACTCTTGTTGATGACTGAGTCTTTGTTGAGGAGATCCTCAAAGTGCTCCTTCTTGACAGAATTCATACTCTCAACAAACAGTATTTCAACTCCATCTAATCTGGTTTCCAGAATTGGTGTTTACCTTCTCTACAATGTACTGGTCAGTAGGAGATTGGTGTTTACTTTCTCTACAACGAACTGGTCAGTAGGGGATTGGTGTTTACCTTCCCTATACCGTACTGGTCAGTAGGAGTTTGGTGTTTACCTTCCCTATACCGAACTGGTCAGTAGGGGATTGGTATTTACCTTCCCCATACCGTACCGGTCAGTAGGAGATTGGTGTTTACCTTCCCTATACCGTACTGGTCAGTAGGAGATGGGTGTTTACCTTCCCTATACCGAACTGGTCAGTAGGGGATTGGTGTTTACCTTCCCCATACCGTACTGGTCAGTAGGAATTTGGTGTTTACCTTCCCTATACCGTACTGGTCAGTAGGAGATTGGTGTTTACCTTCCCTATACCGTACTGGTTAGTAGGAGATTGGTGTTTACCTTCCCTATACCCTACTGGTCAGTAGGAGATTGGTGTTTACCTTCCCTATACCGTACTGGTCAGTAGGGGATTGATGTTTACCTTCCCTATACCCTACTGGTCAGTAGGGGATTGGTATTTACCTTCCCCATATCGTACTGGTCAGTAGGAGATTGGTGTTTACCTTCCCTATACCGTACTGGTCAGTAGGAGATTGGTATTTACCTTCCCCATACCGTACTGGTCAGTAGGGGATTGGTGTTTACCTTCCCCATACCGTGCTGGTCAGTAGGGGAATGGTATTTACCTTCCCTATACCATACTGGTCGGTAGGGGATTGGTATTTACCTTCCCTATACCGTACTGGTCAGTAGGAGATTGGTGTTTACCTTCCCTATACCGTACTGGTCAGTAGGAATTTGGTGTTTACCTTCCCTATACCGTACTGGTCAGTAGGGGATTGGTATTTACCTTCCCCATACTGTACTGGTCAGTAGGAGATTGGTGTTTACCTTCCCTATACCGAACTGGTCAGTAGGGGATTGATGTTTACCTTCCCTATACCCTACTGGTCAGTAGGGAATTGGTGTTTACCTTCCCCATACCGTGCTGGTCAGTAGGGGAATGGTATTTACCTTCCCTATACCATACTGGTCAGTAGGAGATTGGTGTTTACCTTCCCTATACCGTATTGGTCAGTAGGAGATTGGTGTTTACCTTCCCTATACCGTACTGGTCAGTAGGGGATTGCGTGTTTACCTACCCCATACCGTACTGGTCTGTAGGGGATTGGTGTTTACCTTACCTATACTGTACTGGTCAGTCGGAGGTTGGTGTTTACCTTACCTACCAACCTGAGCTACACTGGCACCACCCCCCACCTTTTCCTCCGCTACATCGATGACTGTATCAGCGCTGCCTCGTGCTCCCACGAGGAGGTTGAACCGTTCATCCACTTTACCAACACCTTCCACCCCGACCTCAAATTCACCTGGACTGTCTCAGACTCCTCCCTCCCCTTCCGAGACCTTTCCATTTCTATCTCGGTCGACCAAATCAACATGGACATTTACTATAAACCAAACGACTCCCACAGTTACCTAGACTACACCTCCTCCCACCCTGCCCCCTGTAAAAACGGCATCCCATATTCCCAATTCCTTCGTCTCCACCGCATCTGCTCCTAGGAGGACCAGTTCCAAAACCGTACAACCTAGATAGCCTCCTTCTTCAAAGACCGCAATTTCCCCCCAGACGTGATCGACGATGCCCTCCAACGCATCTCCTCAAATTCTCGCTCCTCTGCCCTTGAGCCCCGCCCCTCCATCCGCCACCAGGACAGAACCCCACTGGTCCTCACCTACCACCCCACCAA
>NC_057724.1:71230460-71268252 GCF_004010195.1 Chiloscyllium plagiosum | reverse complement strand
CCTCACCTTGACCTCCTTCCACCTATCACATTTCCAACGCCCCTCCCCCAAGTTCCTCCTCCCTAACTTTTATCTTAGCCTGCTGGACACACTTTCCTCATTGCTGAAGAAGGGCTTATGCTCAAAACGTCGATTCTCCTGTTCCTTGGATGCTGCCTGACCTGCTGCGCTTTTCCAGCAACACATTTTCAGCTCTGATCTCTAGCATCTGCAGTCCTCACTTTCTCCTACCAATCTACTTGTCCATCAAAACTTTCCAGAGGTTTGTGACCTCCCCCACTTCTGGCCTTGAAATCAATAGGAAGGTTCAACTTGGGACATGCGACTGAAACTCATCCAGGCTTCTGTAGAATTATTCTTTGGCCCTCATTTATTGCTTAAAGGACTGAGGCAGACATACTGAAGACTGTTGTTACCACTGACATGATATACTGTTTCTGGCTTGGGTTAAACCAATGGCCTATAATGCCTGGTGGCTGTTACAAACCAGATAGCACATGACCCAGGCAGAACAAGCTCAATGGCTATCTTTAGATCAGGTTCCACTACATGGGTGGTGACTGACACTGACATGTATTGGTGCCTCGAATGACTCCACTTGAGCAGCGCACAGGGCATTAGGGCCATGGAGCAACCTTGCGATGATGTCATAGAGCTGAGTATAAATACAACAGTGTGAGTGGAGTAACTACAGCCTGGAAGAATCGCAGACAGCACATGGGCATGAACATGTGAAGAAAGTAGATGAACCATTGCATAATGTAGCTATACATGAGAGCTAGGTAATCTATGATTAGCATATCTAGCTGTAGTTAGCACAGATGGATAAGAAATAGATGGAAAAGTTCAGCAGGTCTGGCAGCATCTGCGGAAAGAAATCACAGTTAACATTTCAACCCAAAATGTTAACTTTTATTTCTCTCCACAGATGCCGCTAGACCTGCCAAGCTTTTCAAGCATCCGCAGTTATTTTGGTTTTTATTTGGACAAGAAATTATGTTGTTTGAAGTCCAAGCTTGAGGACAACCTTTTGATTCTCTTTGGCCAACATCTAAAGAAGGAAAGATCATAGAAGATCTTCCTACCCATTAAATGGATCTCCTCATCTTTTAGTAACAGTGACCTGGAGAGATAACTGATGGAGGAAATGATGGAAAATCAGGAAGATTAAATTACTGTAGGCTGTGCCACAGGTCTTGGGTCTACATCGATTCTTCACGAGAAGTCGCTGCCTCTGACATATATCCAAAGGCTTGGGGCTTCTGCTCTGTTTTGCTGATCCTTAAAATAATGTATCCAAAATCGCAACAAATAAAAGTGTTTAGAGCATGTTAAGTGTTTCTTTATTGCAGTGCAAATAAAGTATTTCCAAATGTCTGCATTGGTTTAAAAATATGATCCCACCCACAAAACTGGCCCCAACTCCAAATTGAAATAATCACCATTTGGAGTTTCTGTTAACTGTGCCTGTGTACAAGCCGTTGGGAAGCCACTTAAGAATGGTTCATGTGGGTGCAATAACAGAGAGCTCTGTTACTGTGATGTTCAAACTGCATTCACAATGCCTCTCTAACACTGCCCCGTTGTGGACACAGTTATGATAACTGAAACTCAACTAGCAATCCCAGAAGTCAGACAGAACACCTCTTCTTTGTAAATTATGAACTTAGTCTTTTTAACACCAGATCGTTATGATTTTTTAATATATTGATACTGAGGGTTTCCTGCGAGCTGTAGGGGTATTTTTTGTAATCCGGAAACTTTCTTTATTTGAACAATTGGCCTGGAATTTACTGCAATAGTGCTGTAATAGTGTGGTTCATCATTGAAATACGATCATTAGGGTATAATGGGACAAGGCAGTTGTGCCTTCGTGGGTAGCAGTCATTGAGAGAAAGTTGTGAGGAAGCGGCGCCTTTTTGTTGTAAACAGTAAAACTCCATCCCATTTATTCTCTGAGGAGTGCATAAAGATTCCATAGCACTATTTCAGAAGTAAGGGATTCCTCCCTGGTAGCCTGCCCGACATTTATCATTTGATAAACATCATTGGAATATCTGATCTTTGTCATTGGGCTCTTGCTATTTTATTTTTATGAAAGGTCCTTAATTAAATCCAAGCTCTTCCTTTGACACATTACATCAGAATTCATAATTTATTCTTAAATCTGGGCACTTGCATTTCTGTGCCAGGCTGCACTCCATTTTACAGCATGAAATGTTGCTGCTTGTACCCTCCCCATACAGAGATGTATATGTCCCCAGTCTTTATCCTTAGCATGTTGTACTATGACACTCTGGCAATTTAACATTGGTGAAGCACACAGCACTGCAGACAACAGCAGAAGCTCCCTCTAGTGGTTTGCACATGAGTTCCTTATTTATCAAATTTCGAAGTCATCCATTACAGGGCTATCTGCGACCTCAAGAGGTGACAATCCCTCCTTTTTGTGAGCCGTCCCACATCACCCCAGGCCCAAATATGGATCCCATACCCAGGGTTACACATCTTGATCACTGGTGGGATCAGTGATTTTCAGTGGCAAAAGTCTAATATTTAAGACCCCGAAGGACAAAGGCTGAATTTAAAAAAAACATTTAGGAATAGGGCAAGATTTTTTCTTGAGACAATTGCTTTGAAGGCAATGGAAAACCAGCTCAAGGATTCTTTTCCTTAAACTTATTTCTCAGTTGAAAACAGGAGGTTCATACAGGCAGCTGAAGAGACAAGTGCAAGACCACAAGCACTTTAGGAGATCACCATCATAGGTGAAAGGCAAAGGTGCCATTGACCCACTCTTTCATTAGTGTGGTAGTGTTTTTGACCCAAGAATAACCCTGCCTCAGGAAAGGGAAGAGACTAAGAAGGAGATTCCTTCATGGTGACTTCTGCCAGTGCAGGAACTGAATCCACACATTTGGCATCACTGTATCTTGCAAACCAGGTGTCCAGCCAACTGAGCTAGCTGACAGATCACCACTGCAGTCGTCTCCGAACTATATGTGTATTGGGCAAATATTTTCATATTTACTCTCGTGTTTCAGAACAGATTTCCTCAAATATCTTTTTCTCAAGCAGTTTTTCAAATAACTCCACAGAAACCAGTATCGCATCACCAAGTCACCCTTTACTTAAACGTGGGGAGTCCTTGACACTGATCCAGTTCCTTCAGAGCCAGTTCTCAGAGTGAGCAGAACCTCTGGCACTCCTGTTTATATCTATCAGCCAGGGCTCCCTAATTGGACCAAATTAACAGCCCCAATCAGGGAACTCATACTCTGTGCGATCCTCCTAGCTGACCTCATTATAATCACGACAGCTTTGTTTTTCTAAAATCATCTTTAACTATCTGCTCTTTTATTTCACAGAGTCTTATAGAATAGAAAGAAGTTATTGGGTCAATTGTGCTTGTTACAGTTCTTGAACAGAACAATCCAAATAACCTCTTTCACCCACAAACCAATGAAAGGATGTGGGGCTTATGTTGGATTAGGGTGCTGGGTTGGATGATCAACCATGATCATATTAAATGGTGTAGCAAGCTTGAAAGGTAACATGACCTACTCCTGTTCCTATGTTTCCCATAGTTCTGAAATATTTTGCTTTTCAAGTATATATTCTCCAAGACTTTTTAAATCTACTTTTATTTAACTTTGTAATATTTTTAGCAATCTTTCAAGTTTTGTTAGGCTTTGTCCTCAACAATTTAGTTTCATGTCAGACTTTGACAATACACAACCCATTCCAAAGGATAAGCAGAAGCTCTTCCACGTTCATCAAGTAAATTTGTAGGAACTAATATTTTACTAAAACTGCAGCTTCTTTCAGAATTTTAGACAAATAGTAATCTGTAAGTTTACTTCATTGAAAGCAGCATTAGGGAAATGCCAGGCACAAGATATAGGATCAAGTGAAGTGAGATTGATCATAGGCATTATTAAGGATGCATATTTAAGTCCCATTCTAGGCACCTGAGCACAAGGTTGAGGCTGACCTTCATGTGTAGCACTGAAAGTATGCTGCACTGTGTGAGGTGGTAAATGGCAGCTTAATCTATTGTCTTAACAGGTGAAAAAAGAATATTCAGCCCTATTCCAAAGAGTTGGAACGGTGGTTCACGGTGCCAGGGACCCAGGTTCAATTCCCGCCTTGGGCAACTGTCTGTGTAGAGTTTGTACATTCTCCCCGTGTCTGCGTGGGTTTCCTTCGGGTGCTCTGGTTTCCTCCAACAGTCCAAAGATGTGCAGATCAGGTGAATTGGCTACGCCAAATTGTCCATAGTGTTAGATGCATTAATCAAGGGTAAATATAGGATCTGGGTGGGTTACTCTTTGAAGGGTCATTGTGGACTTGTTGGGCCGAAGGGCCTGTTTCCATACTGTAGGGAATCTAATCAATTGTGCCACATTTAGGGATATTGAATAATTGCCAGAGAATTACAGCTCAAAAAGAAACTCTTTCACCCATTGTATCCATGCCAGTTATCAAGTAACTATCTCATTTCTCTGCACTTGCTTTTCCTTTTGTTTCTTTTCAATTGCCCCTTTTTACCTTCTAGGGGAATTGTAAAATCATAAGCTTCACATTGATCCATTTGTTAAACTGACCTGTTTTAAGTCAGGAACTCCACAATCCCAAAGTGAGGTTTGCAAGTTGGTGGTAGTAATATATAAATGTTGTTTCTGTAATAATTTTGTTTATGAAGATCGTTTCTTATTTCTTCACAAGATGTAGGTGTCACTGGCTAGGCCAGCATTTATTGTCCATCCCTAGTTGCCCTGAGGGCAGTTAAGAATCAATCACATTGCTGTGGGTCTGGAGTACAGGTCAGCCAGACCAGATAAGGGCAAGAGTTTCCTTCCCTAAAGGATATTGGTGAACCCGATGGGTTTATCCTGACAATTGTCAATGGTTTCATGGTCATCAATAGACTCTTAGTTCCAGATTTGTATTTAATTAAAATGTCACCATCTGCCATATAGGATTCAACTCAGGTCCACAGAACATTCTCTGGGTCTCCGGGTATAGTCTAGCCATCATACCATTGACCATGAGGGTTGATCTCCCAGATTGTTGAAAACATTGGAAGACTGACTGACCTACACTCAGTGAGAGAGTTCTGATTTAACTCCATAAAGGTTCCATCATTAAAATTACAGACATCCTTCCATTTTCTCTTTAGACCAGCTTAAACTAAAAGCAAGGAAACAGCCTTTGGATTTCTGTTGTAGAAAAGGCAGCTGTGACATCAAAAATGTTTCGAAATCTCGTCAACATCTCTATTTTTCTTCTAGCAATTTGATAGATAAAGGGTCGCAATGTCTTGCCAAAATGTCAGAGAGTTTGATTCTTAATGTAAGGTATAGGATTAAAATTGTGCAGAGTAAGGGAACAGGTGTTGCTTCTGCAAAAGTTTACATTATAAAATTAGGCTGCGCATGCCAAGACTAAACAGTGAGAAGCGAAAACAGGTAGAATTATCTATGACTAATAGGGCAGAGCAACCGTGTAGCGGGATGTACCAGTAACAGGAGAATAGTGTGCCAGTCGCAGGGGGGGATGTGGCCAACGGATGGAATTTAGTTTGGCAGGATGATTGCACGAAGACAGCAAACTATGCCAGGATAGTCACATATAAGGAATGAGATAAATAAGAGTAAGGGGCAACAGGCTTAGAGTAATGGGAGAAGTAAACAGAGGCAGAGAGAAGCGAGACATAGGTGGAGTGAAGCTAGAGCTTGTGGTAGGCTACGCGCTACAGCAAAAGTAACCAATGGGGTGAAAGGGGAGGACCGAGAGACGCAGCTGAACAGCATAAATCAGAATGTAACCCTCAGATCGGGGCGCTTACTCATTAGGCACCCATTCTTGCAAGTACGTATCAATAAAAATCGCTGCTTCAGAATTTGACTCGGACTGAAATTTATTAATATGTGAGTTTTGTTTCTCACACTTAATGCACAGAAGGAACCAATATGATTCCTTGCTTTCCATGCTGGGTGGAAAAGCAACGGGTTTCCCAAGTAGGAAACCATGGCAACATGCCAGTGAGTTTGGAAGGGAATCTCCATTTAACCAAATGAGGGGGTAATCAGGATCAAGGATAGGGTCGATAGATGGCTGAAGTGAGGCATTAATGCGACACTACAAATCAGAGACATAGGCATTAGAAGTTGGACTGAAGGGTCTGTTTCCATGTTGTGCATCTCTATGACTCTATGACTTTTGAGAATTTGTACTAAAAAAAGGCATTGGGTGACTTTGTTTGCTTGCATAGACAATAAAGGTCACATTTTCAAAACTGCAGTTAGAACAAGCGTTAGCAGAAGCAATCTCAGTGGAACATTGCAACACATTTATAAGGTGAGGGGGTAAGATTTAAAAAGGGCATGAGGGGCAAATCTTTTACACAGAGAGTGGTTCATACGTGGAATGAACTGCCAGAGGAAGTGGTGGATGCAGGTACAGTTACAACATTTAGAAGACATTTGGATAAGCTCATGAATCAGAAAGGTTTGGAGAGATCTGGGCCAAGCGCAGGCAGGTGGGACTAGTGTAGTTTGGGAAAATTGTCAGCGTGAACTAGTTGGACCGAAGGGTCTGTTTCTATGCTGTATGACTGTATGACTCTCTATCAAGAAAAGAAAACTTATATTTAACTTTTATTATTTTATAGCTTTACATCGTTGTAAGTATTTCCCAAGAAGTACTTCCAGTGTAGTCACTCAGGTAAACAAGGATTCATTCCATGTATATCTGAGAATATTTTAAATGAAAAAGAATCAGATCGAAAATTAGCAGTGAAGAGTTTTAATTCATGCATTGTTTGCTTCGAGTTCTGTAGTATCTGGCTGTCCCCACTCCACTGGTATTGATTGGAAGGCAAAGATCGAAACAATGTTGGGTTCTTCTGCAGCTTTTTCCAAAGTTATTGCAATGTATTTCATTGTTTTCCAGAATCAATTTGAAGAGAACTGCATTCACCAACTGGAAAGACTTAAGCTCGGGTTCGAAATTGATATTTTACTTTTCATCTTTGAGAGACAAAGCACATTGAGAAATGATGGATTAAAACCCATTCAAGCAACACAGAAATAGATTAAAAATAAAATGTTTGAGATTGAAAAAGCTGAACAAAAGGCAACTGCAAGAGAGGCGGCTTCAGGAAGACATGTTCAGTCAACAATGAATGGGCTGAATCAGATATTAACACTATGAAGCAGAACAACAAATTAGAGCCTAAAGAGAGATTTTAATGGCCGGGGGACGGAGAGGAAACACCCTCCATTCCATCCTCCAATAATTCAAATCATCACATGATTCATATTGAGGTATAAGACTATTATTCCATCAGACATAGGAATGGAAGAAGTAGACCATTCAGTCCGTCGATCCTGCCAGGTCTCTTTTACACACCCAAAGCTAATGGCAACAATAGCGTCAACAGCAGGTGGGTGTCACACTTAGTGGGGCCGAGGAGTCCACTAGGGAAATACACAGCAGGCAGTTTATTATGGATTATCTCCCATGAATTCTCCGATCATGGGAATGGGACATAGGGGCATCTCTGCACTGTCTTTATCACCTTCCGCACACAAACCGTCATATTTTTATTTTTATTTCTAACTGAGATGCAATTGCTATTGGGAAGGCCAACCTTCATTGTGGTGTTAGGGAGCTGCCTGCTTGAACTGCTGCAGTATTTGGGGTGTGACCACACCCACAGTGCCATCGGAAAGGGAGTTCCAGGACTTTTACCCAGTGACAAAAAAGGAATAGCGAATGTAGTTCCGAATCAGGATGATGTGTCGTTGGGATGGGCACTATGTATCCGTTATCCTTGTCCTTGTCGATGGTACACATCATGAATTTAGAAAGTGCATGAATTCCTGTAGTGCATCTATTAAATGGTATGTACTTCTGCTCCTGTACATTGGTGGTTGAGGGAATGAATTTTCGAAGGGCTGAATGGAGTGAAAATGGCCTGCTTTGCCTTGGATGGTATCGAGTTCCTTGAGTGTCATTGGTGCTCAAGTCATCCAGGCAAGTGATGTGTGTTCAACACACTCATGACTTGTGCCTTGCTGGGCAGATATTGGTGTGACAGGAGATGAGTTATTGCTAGCCCTGATCTGCTTCTATAGCCACAGGAAGTGTCCATGTAGTGCAGGTCAATGTCTAATCAAAAGACTTGAGGTTTGATTTTTAATTCTGGGTCAAGAATCAGATATCCAGATCATTTTGGAGAACCAACCCCACATCATTTCCATGCTACAAGTCATTATCTTGAAATGCAAATTGCCCAACTGCTTGTAGCCCATTAGCAGTGCCAAGGGTAATTAGTGGATAGAAGTTGCCTACAAAGCATGAATGGTAAAGGCACAAATATTGGGCGCTGCTGCCAACTTTCAGCAAAGAAGTGGAAGAGACTTGGTGAATTAACAGTATAAATGCTCGCTAAAGGGGCCAGGTGGCAATTCTGAACTAATGCACACATCTGGCATGAGGAATTCCAGTGTTTCGATTTTTCACCTTATATAAAGAAAGCTTCAACATCTCACCACCTTGAATTTGACAGATACCGTAACATGTCTGAGACTGTTCATGTTTGTCAAATTCACCCCCATGTAGAATTACCTTCTCACCTTCTTGAGCCACATCAACAAGATTCTCAAAGAGTATAACACGTCCTTAACTGGAATTGACTAAGTGTCTGACAGCCTTTCTCCAGCCTGCAGTTTGAAGACTGGAACCCGCGCAGAGGTGTAGAAGTCCAGAGACACTTTTCGAGGAAGCAAGTTTCAAACAATGTTCAACCACAGCAGCTCCCAGAAGACAGTGACTAAGCACATAATCCGGGCTGACGTTTCATTGGAACACCACGAGAGTACTGCACTGGCAGAGATGCACTCTTTCAGATGGGAAATTAAGCCAAGATCCAGTCACCCAATCTTAGACAAATATAACATATCCCACAACACTATTCCAAAGAACAGCAGAAGTTTTCTTTCCTGTGTTCCAGCTAACACTTATCCCGCCATCACTTTCACTGTAAGAGAAATTATCTGGTTACTATGAAATGATTGTTTGTGGAATCTTGCTGTGCACATATTTGCAGCCTTGTTACCTCCTTGCCAAATAGTAATGCCACTCTGTGATCATGAAAATGATTAATTCAGGTCCTTTATTTAACCCATTGGCCCCAAAGACAAAGAGAGCAGCAAATTCATTTCAGCCTCAAAATATACCTTTAATCAGTGAAGACTCTGTTCTAATAACTAACTGGTTGGCTCAATGCTGCAAGTGTTTCTTCTTCAGAAATAATATGAATCAGCTGCAGAGGCTCTTGAACTGGTGAATTGATTTAAAATAAATCAAAAACAAAAGCCCACGCTGCATAGAAATGAATCGCAAAGATGAAATGCCACATCTCTGATCACAAAAGCGTGAAAGAGGCTTGAACTCAGACACAATAACCATTCCCATCATAGAAAAAAACTGATGAGCTGTGTTAGATAGAACTGGCAATCTGCTGCAGATCAGGTTTCTGTCATGAGAGCCAGGGAGAGAAGCGAATAAGCACCATCTTCATCTCATTTTCCGAATTTAGAATCCCCGTTTCAATTCTTTATTATTCAGTAGATTCTCACAATTGAAAGGCTTGGAACTTTAACATTTGAATGCAGCCCTTAAAATGAAAGAAAAAATGTGGCTTACAATCTTTTAATGAGGCGGCGATGGCCGAGTGGCTTTTATCACTGGACTGTTAATGTTCTGGGGACCCAAGTTTGAATCCTGCCACAGGCAGTGGCATTTAAATTCAATAAAAATCTGGAATCAAGAGTCTAATGATGACCATATTGATTGTCAGCAAAATTTATCTGGTTCACCAATATCCTTTAGGGAAGGAAACTGCCATCCTTACCTGGCCTGGCTGATATGTGACTCCAGATCCCAGCAATGTGGTTGACTCTTAACAGCCCTCTGGGCATTAAATGCTGGCCTAGTCAAAGACACCAACATCCTATTCCAATAAAAAGTTAACAGTTTTGTGGGATACCTTCAAAATCCATCTACCCCTGAAGATTCAAAGGCAGTGGTTGAAAAGGAGAAAGTATCCATCGCATTCAAATGAACGAGAAATACTGCAGCTGCATGAAATCTGAAGCAAGCACAGAAACTACTGGAGAAACTCAGCGGGTCTGGCAGCATCTGTGAAGAGAGAAACTGTGTTAGCGCTTCAAGTCCAACATGAGTTTTCTTCAGAACTTTTATCGAATTCACCATGGAGATTTGCATTCTCACCTACTTGAGCCCATCAACAAGCTCCTCAAAGAGTTGAACTTTTTGAAGAGCAGTTCTGAGGAAGTCAGACTGGACTTGAAGCATTAACTCTGTTTCTATCTCTTTAAATGCTACCACATTCATTGAGTTTCTCTAGCATTTTCTGTTGATTCCTTTTCCCTGTTTATCCCTCAAAATTTAAATCAGTAAATAAATCAACTATCAAGGCAAGTAAGTGGACTTGAGGATTATCAGATCAACCATTATCTCACTGAATGGTGGGAGGGCTTGATGGGCTGAATGGCCTACTTCTTCTCTGACGTCTGGTGGTTTTATAGTCTAACCCACTCCATTAAAACTGATGAACCAGCCATTTGTTTCTTTTGCTGATTGTGACATCTTAATGTTCTTGATTTGGTGGCTGTGTCAACTTATATCACAACAGCAATTGCACTTCAAAAATACGCAATCAGCTGCTAAGCATTTTGTGGAATGTTCCATGTTCCAGCAAATTTATATTTTTAGCATTGCACGGGAAATGGATGGTGCTGGTTATGTAAAAGTTCTGCATTTCAACTAATCGAATGGTTATTTGTATAAGTTATAGACTTATACAACATGGAAACAGACCCTTCGATCCAACTCATCCATGCTGAACATAATCTGGTCCCATTTTCCAGCACTTGGCCCATATTGCTGTAAATCCTTCCTTTTCATATATCCACCCAGCCTTTTAAATGCTGCAATTCTACCAGCCTCTACCACTTCCTCATTCCATACAAGCACTACCCTCTGTGCAAAAACATTACCCCTCAGCTCCCTTTTAAATGTTTCCCTTCTCACCTTAAACCTGAGCCCTCCACATTTGGATTCCCCCACCCCGGGGAAAAGATCTTGGTTATTCACCCAATGTACCCTTCATGATTTGATAAAAAAATCTCAAGATGATACCTCATCCGCACTGGACTGTTAATGTTCTGGGTGGTGTTGAGGGCTCGCAAGTGTTACACGAGCGAGTGTATGAATGGACTGCGAACTACTGAGTGGATGTAGTGCTGCAGAACAATGGGAGTCTGATACCAGAACAAAGGCACAACAACCAGCCATGAATCTGACAACTTTTAGCCATTAATTGAGAGTCAGATTGATGGAGGGGATGTGTTCATCTTCAAAAGTATAGAGTTTAAGTTATAAAGAGCTATAAGTTTGCAATTTGTGTTTTCTTTTCTGTCATCAGGTTAATTACAATCCGTTTTCAATAAAACCTGTTCCAGTGTTTCGTAGAGAAACCTGATGATGTTTTATTTTAACCTGAGTTCGTCAATCAAGTAGAAATTTAGGTGGTGTGTTTAAATCTTTTCACATTTGTGACTATTTCAGGAATAGTAGGGCTGAATTTCCAGCATACCATCCCAATAAATCATGACAGTAATCAGACCTCAATAATACAGTTAATCAAATCAATCAGGAATTTTTGGAAAAACTCAGCAGGTCTAGCAGCATCTGTGGAGAGAATGCAGAGTTAACATTTCAGGTCCAATGACCTTTCTCAGAAGATGATGCATTAGTTCCTTCTGCTACCTATAAAACATAGAATCCTATGTGCTGCATGGATGTATATTACTATTCCTTCACTGTGTTATAAATCAGACCAAATCCCTCAAAATATATTCAGGAGATAAATAACAGCAATCTATCATATATATTTGTTCAATATATCGTATCAGTTGCATGGCATTATGATCTTGTGCCATCCGCAGTGATAGTGGTGTTGAGGGCTCGCAAGTGTTACAGGAGTGAACGGGCGGCACGGTGGCACAGTGGTTAGCACAGCTGCCTCACAGTGGCAGAAACCAGGGTTCAATTCCACCTCGGGCAACTGTTTGTGTGGAGTTTGCACGTTCTCCCTGTGTCTGTGTAGGTTTCTTCCTGGTGCTCCGGTTTCCTCCCACAGTCTAAAGATGTGTAGGTTGGGTGAATTGGCCATGCTAAATTGCCCGTAGTGTTAGGAATAGGGGAATGGGTCTGGGTGAGTTGCTCTTCGGAGGGTCGGTGTGGACTTGTTGGGCCGAAGGGCCTGTTTCCACACTGTAAGTAATCTAATCTTTAAAAAAAAATTCTGTGTCTTATGATCCTGCCCCACGAGCAGTGCTCTGAAAGTTAATACTTCAAACAAACCTGTTAGACTATAACCTGGTGTTGTGTGATTTTTGACTTTGTCCAAACCAGTCCAACACATCATGGACTCCTGCACATCATGGCTTCCATTTGTTGTTTCCTTCTTTGCAGTAAGACCTTTTAGACACAATTTCAGCATCCCCAGTGACCTGAGCAAGGCTTCCAGTGAAGAGAGGCCGTGGGACTTTACGAAGTGCTATGTATCATGCACATCTTCAATGGGGCAGGACATGGGATAATTACCAATTGCAATCTATATTGTACATCCATATTAATGTAATGCAAAATTTCCACCTAAAGCTGCACAGCTCCAATATTCCTCTTGGGGAGCCACTGAGTGATCTCCTGAAATTACTCTCAATGAAAAATAACAAGTCTTTTAGTAAGCTAATAATTGTCCTTTGCTGTTTGTATCATAAAGGAAACTGATCTGTTATTGCAAGCTGACCAATGGAGAGAATTATACAATAGTTTACAACCTAAACTATTGCAGTAAATATACTGCAGTCTAACTAGCAGAAACCCACACTATAAAAACAACATCTGACTGCTGACATGGGACAATAGAGTTATACTCAATGAGTGGTTAAAATCCAACACAACAAACCTGAAGCTTATACTTACAAGAAATAATGATGGGTTAAATGATGCAACAGGTGGCTGCAAACAATCTCAGAGATCATGCAACTTGCTAAACCCTTTAATTATATGGCTTTCAAGTCAATTTAAATTATATGTCTGTGCGCCTGTATTCTCTAGTTACCTCTTAGTTCTGTTGTGTAACATTTGACAACAATGCATTTATTCAAATCAATTCTTTTAGGTAACAGCACCACTTAGTTCCTGACTTCACCATGGCCTTTTTTGAGTGTGGCTGCCCTTGATATCAAGCCAACACTTCACCAAGTGTGGCATCAAGAAAGCAATAGGACAATTAAATATATGGGGAAGCTGTCTGCTAGATTGAAACATACTTAGCACAAAGGAAGATTGTTTTTAAGCCTGTCCACCTCAGTCCCAAGATATTTCTGCAGGGCTTTCCCAGGGCAGTACACTTGGTGCAAGAGGGACATGATGGCAATTTCACTCAGCTACCACTCCAGAGTCCCAGGCTAATGTTGTGATACATATTTAAAATTTATTTGAATCTTAATTTGGCTGATGATGAAATTTGAATTCAGTAAAGTCAGGAATTAGAAGTGAGTCTAATGTTGTCCATGTAGGCAGATTTTATTAAAATAAGACAGGATCTGATCAAAGTAGACTGGAAATAGCTACTTGTATGTAAATTCAAAGCATAACAGTGGGATATATTCAAAAAAGGAATTGGAGAGAGCACAGGCCCATCTTTAAGGTGAAATGGAGCAACAACAAGCCCAGAGACACCTGGATTATTCAAGAGGCATGTGTAACAGTTTCAAAGGGAGAAAATTAATGGAGGACCTAGTGGAGTATAGAAAGTGCAGGTGGGGAAGCTTAAAAAAAACATTGGGAGAGTAACCAGTGGCCATGAAAATGTATGGTGGGAACAATTAGGAAGAATCCCAAGATATTCCATAAGTATATCAAAGGGAAGTGAATAATCAGGGAAAGAGTAGGGCTTGTGAGGGACAAAGTGGGCAATTACGCATGGAGCTAAAGTAGAGTGTCAGATGAGCACTTCATAGCAGACCTCACTCAGGAGAACGAGGCGATAGATACAGAATTTGGGAAGATGGACTGTGAGGTTCTTGAGCAATTTAACAGAGGGAGTGAGTAGACATTGGAGGTTTTAGCAAGTTTAAAAGAGGACAAATTCCCAGGTCCACTTGCACATCAGTAACTTACCAAAACTCCTTCAATAGCACCTTCTAAACCCGCCATCTCTACCACCTTGAAGGACAAAAACAGCTGACTCCAATATTCCTTCTCAGTTCCTTCTCAAACACCTGCCGTGCCCTCCTTACCAGCACTACTGTTGAAGAAATTTTCTGGACTCTGGCCTTGAGCATTGACAAGATTTATTGCATGATATCATGGGGAGCACACCATTCCTTAGTATAGTCAGATGTATCTCCAAAGCGCTTCCCAATCACCGCGGATTTATATAGCACAAAAGATGCTGAGCTGGCAGTTTCTCAGGACTGTATGTAACAAGCTATTGCTCTCAGACCTTGTGTCAATGCACACTCCAGATGCTACATTCACCCATTGATTACATTTGGCTGATTGGTGTTTTCTGCAGATAAACAGTTCATGAGTTATGTGACAAAAGCATAAGTTATGTGGTTGTTAAAGAATGTTCCAGCAGGCTAGGGTCACCCAGCGCAAGAGGACAAGCCAGGTGAGAGCAACACCATGATTGACCAACATCTCTGCAAACCAACAGTTCAGCAAAACAGCTTCAACAACCATATAGACTCTCCCTCACCACACAGACTACAACAGTTCAAGAAGTCAGTGCACCATCAGCTGCTCAACAGTTTCTTTTTAAATTCAGTCATTGGATGTGGGCTTCACAGGTCAGGCTGACATTTACTACTTATCCCAAATTGCCCAAAAGACAGTTAAGAGGCAACACATTGCTGTGGGTTTGGGGTCATGTGCAGGCCAGACCAGTTAAGGATGGCAATTCCCTTCACTAAAGGACATTAGTGAATCTGATGGATTTTATCTGACAATCAACAAGGGATTCATGGTCATCATTGGACTCCTAATTCTGATTTTTTTATTGAATTCAAATTCCACCATCTGTCATGGCAGGATTTGAACCCAGGTTTCCAGGACATTACCTTGATTTCTGGATCAATAATCTAGCAACAATGCCAGTAGGCCATCCCCGCCCTATTAAGGATGGCTAATAAATTCTGGATCTGTCAGCAAAGACCTCCCCTTCTTTTTATTCTTTTATAGGCTGTCAAGATGGCATGTAACATCCAACTAGAGATATTTTGCAAATGTTTCAGCACTGCCTTTTACTCAGATGTGTTGGGCTCCCTGAAGATGAGGTAATTTGCGAAATCTTCTCCTCCTCCTACTAACTGTTGGATATCTAGGGATGGTAATGGTGATGTTTTGGGCATTATTTGAAAGGTATAATTTAATAAATATGGCTATGCTAGGTTGTTAACTAGTCTTTGAGACAGCTCTTCCAATGTTGGCATTAACCCCAAGTATTTACCAGTGTTTTTTTTTTCTGGTGTCTTAGTTGATGCAGGTTGATGCCTCTAGTTCTAATCCTTTTTTGATATTGTAATAATTTTTCCACAACTGAGCAGGTTGCTAAACAAAGTCAGAGGCTATTTAATCATTAACTCCATTGCTATGGATCTAATGTCACACCTAAGCCAGTCTTGCTAACGGTGGCAGATTTCCTTCTCCATAGGAACTTGGAGAACCAGACAGGTTTTTACAATAATTGATAGAAGTTCTTTGGTCACCATCACTGAGGCTAACTTTTTTTTAATTGAAAAAGGTTTTTATATTTTACAATATTATAAAAGGTCAAAAGGTAGTATCACAATCTTATGTTACGAAAACATTAAGAATAAACTACCTATTACACCACAAAACAAACCAAAACGTATCGCAAAGGTACAGAACAACTTTCCATGTTACAATTCAATAAACAATTGAACTTAGCAAATTAGTTTAAATTAGCTTAAATTATACTAACAACTTAGATTAGGTCAAATTAGATAAAATCAACTTAAATGAAATTAAATTAAATTAAACCACCCGCACATGCCTACTGAGGTTCCCATCCACAGGAGAATCAGTTATTCTGCCCATATTTATTCAAGCTTCTGCTCACCCCCCACCACCCCCCCAACCCCCAAAGGCCCCCGGACCGCCAAATCTGGCCGTCACGGCTATATAAAGACCCTGGTTAATATGGCTGATAGGTCTATGTCTACATGATACAAAAATTGGGACGCCATGTCTTATAGAATAGCTCTATTTTCTGGCACACAACCTTCATAAGAAAATCCAGAGGAACGTGCTCCAACACTAATCTACTCCACCCCATGAGACCTGAGAGGGTTTTTCTGAGGTCCAGCTCATTAAAATGTTCTTCCTTGCAAAATACGTGAGAATGTTGAATAATCTCTTCCCATGTTCATCTAATGAAGGCAGATTCGGCAGTCCCAAAAGAAGGGACACCAGATCCACCTTAACCTCAATTCCCAGGATCTCCTCTACCTCATTTGTTATGGCACCCCAGTACCTATGGATCTTGTGACATGACCACAGACAATGTGTAAGGGTGCCAGTGTTTGTTTTACATTTAGGGCACCCTGGAGATATGCCTTTCTTGACTTTTGCTGATCGCTCCAGGGCCATATATGCTCTGTGGAGAATCTTCAATTGCATAGCCTGTACTTTATGGCATATCGAGATCTTTTTTACATTCTTCCATATGTCTTCCCATGTTTCAGATGAGATTTCTACTTCTAGTTCCTGACTCCAGAATCTGTAGAGTCTTTCCATATCTTCCAAGGTGCCACCTGTCAGTAAATAGTATAGGATACTGACTGAAAGCGTGCCCGTGCACTGGAGCACTCTTCTTTCCATATCGGATTTGTAAGGCTGAGCTAAAAGCGTGATCTTTCTCTGTGCATAATCCCTAATCTGAAAATAATGGAAGAAGTCCTGACTAGGTAGCCCATATTTGTGACTCAGCTGGTCAAAATACATCAGGACTTTTCCCTCAAATCGGTCTCCCAAACAGAGACTCCCTTGACCTCACATGCCTTAAAGCTGGAATCTATTGACCCCAGCTCCAACTAATGGGGTAAAGGGTGAGGTCTTATGCAGGATACCCTCGCCCTGCTGCATCATCCTCCACACTTTAACCATGTCATCATAATTGGGCTTCTACAATGCCCAGCAACAGATTTCATCCTATCCATAAACAGCAAATTAAGGAGGGGGCACCTTGGCTGGGGGACCTCGATGTCAAACTATATTGACCACAGATCCTTCCACACCTAGTCACTCACATAGGACAATAAGGCGCTTATTTGGTAATGTTGTGGAGAAAATATAGAGAATCACCAGGTGACACAGAGAGTTCCTCAAGAAGTAGGTCTTTTATTTGCAAACAAAAAACCGTGACACTGAGAAAGCAGATTCTTGAATGCCCACGATCCTCAGGGTTTGTGGATTTTTATACCATTTTTATCATGTTAGCTTATCAGCATGTCCAGCATGTCCAACTATATTAATCAAAGTACCTCACTCTAGCTACACAATAAACTGGTGATGTTAGTTCCCATTATCTCTTTAGTTGTACGTTCTACTAGTGTTATTCTAATGTCACAGTTAGATAGTTATTGCTAATTCTGCTACAGTGATCTTCCATCCCAGACTATACTGTCATGATAGATATTTAGCTATTCCATCTATTACAATAGTCTCCTGTCTCAAGCTGACTCTACTAACTATTAATTAGATATTTTAATGTCATGTCCCAAATATTTATGGTCCCAATCCTGTCATAATAACACTTAACAGAGAAACTTGCTTTATTACTTGCGTTATCTCATCTCGCCATAGTGACCTTTCAGCCTTAACCTTACTCTGCGAATTGGTGTAAGAGCATTCCACTATTCTTATCCCATCCTGCCTTCCACAGACCACAGATTGCCAGTGGTCTTCATGCTTTAACCTTTCCCATGCGTTCATGTTCTTTATTTCCCAAAGTATCGCTTAAAGTCTGGGAGATCTACCCCTCCATACCCTTTGGGAGTTGCAACTTGGTGAATTTCATAACAGAGTGCCTACAACACCAAATGAAGGATCCAAGTCAGCCATTGAGCCTCTGCAGCATTTGTCTAGGCCGCAACAACTGGAGCATTCTCTTGGGGTACAACAGTCGGGGAAGAACGTTCATTTTAATCAGGGCTATTCGGCCTAACCATGATATTGTTAACTACTCCTAACGCTGAAACTCTTGTTTTATCCTTTCAAACAATTGCACAAAGTTTAGCTCAATGCAGTTGGTGGAAAGAGGAGGTAATAAAAATACCCAAATAAAGAAAATCTTTTTGTGACCACCGGAAAGGAAATTGTGTGCCATCGTCTACATCAGGTACTCCCACCAAGCCCCACACAGGAATGGCTACCAATTTTGTAAAATTAATTTTATACCACAAGAAAATGCCAAATAAATTAACCTTTTATATTAACCAGGGTACAGACTTTTCTGGGTTAGCCAAAAAGAGAAGAGCATCATCAGCATAAAGAGTAATTTTGTACTTTCCCATTGCTAACTTTGGGGCAACTATTTTAGATTCTTCTGAATAGCTAATGCCAACAGTTCGATTACTATAGTGAGTAGCAGCAGCGAGAGAGGATACCCTTGTTAGTTGCCTCTGCCAATGCTAAAATTATCTGAATTTACGACGTTAGTAAGGACCGCCGCCATAGAGTTGTTATACAGCACTGCCACTCACCCAAGGCCAAAACGTTCTAGGATACAGCCACTCCACCCGGTCAAATGCCTTTTCCACGTCCAATGAGACCACCAAGCCCAGAATTGACCTCTGCTGACGTACCTGTACTATATTCAGCACTCTCTGAATATTATTGGAAGAGCTATGACCTTTAATAAAACCTGTATGGTCTTCCTTTATGACAGTGGACAGTACCTTCTCCAATCTCAAAACTAGCATGTTAGACAGGATTTTAAAATCTACATTTAACAGCGAGATACTAGGCACAGTCCTCAGGATCTTTCACTCTCTTTAGAATAAGAGAGATATTGGCCTCCCTATGAGAGGGCAGAAGGCAGCCCTGGCTGTATGAGTGGTTGTATATACACAATATTTGCTCAGCCAACATGTTTATGAACACCTTGTAGAACTCGCTCAGAAACCCATTTGGACCAGGTGCCTTGCCATTTTGGAGCTGCCTTACAGCCTCTTGTATCTCCTGTATTGTTAAGGGTGCATTCAAAAGGGAGGCTTGCTCTGCATTTATGCCTGGGAGGTCCAGATTCTCAAAAAAGGATTCCATCCTTGCTACATCATCCTCACAATTATCTAACCGGTATAACTTTGCGTAAAATTTCCTGCATATTGCATTAATCCTTTTAGACTCGTGAGTGATAGTACCAGTTCTCTCCATAACGGACACAATGGACTGTGGGACACTTTTCTTCCTAGCCAAATATGCCAGGTATCTACCTTGCTCATCACTGTATTCAAATAACCTTTGCTTTACATAGGATACCTCTCTCTTTACTGCCTGGGTAAGTGCTGAGTATGAAATAATCAAGACCCTTTAATAAGCATTGGTGGTCTTCCAAATCATTGATGGGTTACAGGCCATACCCAAGTTAATGTCCCAAAAGGCCCTAAACTCCCTTCTGAAGTAGTCTTTTTGCTATCCTTCAAAAGAAATGGATCCATGTGCCAATGCCACGTATCTATTCCATTACCTCTAATCTTGACATCCAAGTTCACTGCCACATGGTCCGGAATGGCTATATTCCCAATCCTGCAAAATAATACTGAATCCAGACAGATCAATGGAATAAAGAACATATCAATTCTTGTGTTGCACTTGTCCGGGTTGGAGTAAAAGGTCAAATCCCTACCATTAGGGTGGAGACATCTCCAAACATCCACCAACCCCAACTCCCCATATAAGTCCACCAACTGTCTGGATTGCAGGGAGATACCTGAGACACCCCTTGGCATCCTGTCTACCTTGGGGTCCATGGGATGGTTGAAGCCATCAATTCAGAGAATGCATCAATTAAGAATTTAAGGAGGTGCACCAGGGGTGGGGGGAGCAATAGACATTCAGGATGCCATACTGTTCCTGGTGTATTAAGGCCTTGAGGGTAATGAACCTCCCAGATTCATCCTTAATTTGATCTATTATCTGAAATGCGAGGTTCGTCTGTACTAGTATGGCCACTCCTCTGCTTTTAGAATTGAAAGAGGAAAATAATACCCTACCAAACCCTCCCTGCTGTAATTTAAATGTTCCTTGTCGCAGAATGCTGTCAATCCTCTCCTTTCTGAGGTTTGAGAGCACTTTCTTTCTTTATGATTGGGGAAATAACTTCTCTTTACATTCCAGGTACACCATCTAAACAAACCACTTGCCATAACTGTCTAAAGTGGCCCACAGCCCCCCGAGGGGAAGAAGCTTACTCATGGTGCACTGAATGGAAAAAACCAGGATTTATAAAATCTAAAAACTACCACGATAGATACTATAAAAACGAAAAAAAACTAACCACTACTCTTAAATTAAGCAAACAAACAAACAAATGAACAAACATCAAATAACTGGAGATTGTTCCCCTCACCAATAGGGGCCACTCATCCCAATCCCTATTACCATCATGGTTCCTTCCAACTAAAGCTGTGTCCCATACTCAAACACTACAGAGACAAAGGAAACCTATTATTTGCACACATGAAAAATTAAAGGTGGACACCCAACCCTTCCCCTCCAATCTTCACCCCCTTTGTCTTTAATAAAAGAGATTACCACCCCACATCCAGAGGAATCAAGGGAATAACAGGAATTCGTAATCAAAAAAAAGGAAGTTTACATCAAAACAATGTCAAACATATAAAACCAAAACCAAGACAGTAAAGGATATATCATAGTTCTTTTTCTGACCCAGACCATCTATTTCAAAGAGTTTAGAAAATCCCTTGCGTTCTCTGAGTCAAAGTTGTAAACAGACCCTCCATGGTTGAAGCGCAGTAATGCCGGGTACCTTGCAGAGTATTGATATTCAGGTCTCTCAACCTCTTCCTGACTTCATCAAAAGATTTCCATTCTTGATTACAACCCCAGAGGAGAGTTGAAAATACATAATTCTTGACCCCTTGTACATCAGGGCCTATGAGTCTTTTCCCAGCCTTCTGGAAGTTTCCATTATCATTTGTTTCTCCTGTAATACTGGAGTCATGCTAGGACCGGGCGGGGCCGCTGATCCAACCTGGACCTGCACATCGCGATCCAGTGGGCCCAGACCTGGGCCCAACTCGACTTCCAGCCCCAAAAGCTGCAGCAGCCACTGCTCCAGGAGGCTGACCAGGTTCTCACCTTCTTCAAGTTCCAGGAGCCCGATTATCCACAAGTTCTTCCTTTGACCTTGATTCACAAGGTCGTCAACCTTTCCAGCAGGACCTGAACCTGGCTTTCCAGCATTCGGATCCTCCCCTCCAAATTCTCAGCTGCGGTCTCTGACACCACGGTCTTTTGTTCGATCGCCTCGATGCGTCATTCAAGCAATTGGATCTCCTGCTCATGTTTTTGCAGCATGGCAGAGATCGGTTCCAACACTGACTCAATTTTCTCTTGGAGTATGACAGACTCCGAGACTAAGTTAATTTGCTCCAATGGGTTCAAAAGCACCACTGTGGGAGTTGGGACCACGGCTCTGCCTGGCACTGCAGGGGAGTGGCCTGCTTGCTGAGACCCTCACACTTCCTTTCCTTTATTCATCTACATCTTCTTCCCAAAACATTAGGATCAGTATTTAAAAGGTTCTGGAGATTTTGTTTTGCTTTATTTTCCCAATTTGTCTTATAGATGGCTATTGAGGGGAGGAGCGGTAAATGCACCACTTTACTTGGGTTATGGTGCAGACCCCAGCACAGCAGACCTATCAGATCACTGCCATCTTGTATCCCCCTAGACTAAGTTTTGACATGACAGCAGGACATGACAGCAGAACATGACCGCAAATTACTTGCATTACCTTTTAAGTGCAACATGTTTATTTTAGAAGAAGGACATGCCAGCCAAAAGGTGGTTGAAAATATTAGTTCAGTGACATGAAACATTTCTGTTTGAATTACACTGGGTCCTCACAGAGCTATAGAATACGGCACCCAAAGAATACCAAGAGAATATTAGTCAGCTACACTTCAAAGGGAGAGATGTCATAGAAAATGAATGATGATATCTCTGTAGTTACATAAATAATGATGGACTGATTATTCCCTCTCAACATAAACTATCCCCTTTAGGTTATGTCCCAAACTGTAAACATCATATGAGTTCAAAGAAAGACACGCTTGAGTTATACTCTTCCAGAAAAATACACAAAAGAGAGTTAAAAGCTATACTGCAGCGCTTGGTTTTTGTATGCTAGAGTGCTGGTGTGCTAGTGGACTATCTTGTTAAGTTCCCACTTTGTTAAAGTGTCCTTTGAAGGGATGGATTTGAGATCTTCCACTGGTGAGTGCAGGTAAAAGGAAAAGATGTCTCAATGCTTGTTGAAACAGTCATGCCAGCAAAGTTACTGATGAAGGACACAGGACAAGTCCCTTTCAGATAACTACAAAATGAAGAACCGCCAAACAACTACTCAGCTGCCAAGTTCAGAGTTATCGGAATGACCCACCTTAATGGCCACAGTGTTTCATAATCCATTCGTCAAGGACAAGCAAACCAAGCTCATATTTGTTTTTACATTTAGTTTTTGTACTCACTCCTCATTTCTAATCTGTGTCACATTCCATTACCATTTCTCTCATTTTTCATGTTTGTTTTCTTCTTTAACTCCACAAAGTCTCATTAAATTGGCTTCTTTTAAAACTTAAATATGTTTGGGGTTGGAAAAGATATCCATGAGGAAAGAATCCTGTTTAAATTAACTTTGTCGTGACCAAGGTCAGAAGTCACATGATATCAGGTTACAGTCCACCAGGAACAAAGTAGTGGTGCTCCGAAAGCATGTGATTTCAAATAAACCTGTTGGACTATAACCGGGTGGTGAGTGACTTCTGACTTTGTCCACCCCAATCCAACACCGGCACCTCCATGTCATGGTTATTATCGTGACCAATCAAGGGAGGTATTCCATCTGGAATTGTACCAAATTTGGGAATTTTGGCTGGGGACCAAATGTTACACTTTCAGCTCCAGATTTTAATCATGAACTGAATATAAATTTCATTGTGGTGATATCCCTAAAGCATTAGTTTGAGTGTCCAGATTGCTAGTCCAGTAATGACAGCACTTTACTGCCTTCCCAACAAACCAATGCGTGAGCGAACAAAAAAGTTAACAATATCTGCCACTGTTACTAAGGTGATATCGCTATGTGGCAATCTTCCTTTCAAGAAAATTATATAATTGCACTATTTGTAACCAACCAGCTAAGCAGAAGGAAAGATCAGTTTGCTGGAAAATCTATGTGTTTCCCTTTCTAAGTTCTGCAACACAATAAAACCAGTCAAGCTTCATAAACATGGCAACACTTATATAACCCTGCCAGGTGTTCTATTCAGTAATTTCCTTTTACTTAATAAATCAACTTGTTTATTTCTGTTGAGCAGAGCTTCATTTTCATCAACTCTCATGGGAGTTTTTTGATTGTTTTGATATCTTTCATTGCGGGGCAGGTAACTGAGATGAACCAGGTAAATGAGTTGACTGGGATATGATGAAGCTGCATGCCTAAATCATCATTCTATTTTAGATGAGGCATTAAACCAAAGTTATATGCCCTTTCGAGAGAGAGACTTGTTCGATGAAGAATAAGAGATACTTTCCCACTCTTCAGTCCAGAATTTAGGGACAGTGCAGACGCAAAGGGCTGCAGGGCTTTTTTCTGAGCTGTAAATCTCTATGATTCCAGTATTAAATGGATTAAAAATAGCTACAGGGCTGTGAGACTGTAAGAGCTAAACAAACTCAATGAAAGTTCAACAACACTTGGTCAGACAAAACAATTGGTCTTTATTAACAAGGAAGCTGCATGCAGAGTGGCTGAGCTTGGAAAAGAGAGAGAGTTGATTACGGCTCTGAGTCTCTCTCACAAGTTCGTGTTTACAGAGAGAAAATCAGGAGTCTTTATAATTAAAACTTATCAATAGCTATCAATAACTATCATGAGAGGCTAGTCATCCATTGGACCGGTATATTGAATTACGATTGGTGTTATTACTGCTGAAGTTTATCGTACTATCTTCCCAAAACCTTTTGCCACATTCATCATCTCATAATCTTGTCCTTGTTGGGAGTTCAGAGAATTTTGTGGAATGTCTTTATTTGGGCTTAGTCAGTATCCCAGAATTTATTGGAGCCAGCCAAATGAAGCTCTGCCAAAGTCTACCAAGGTTAAAGAAAATATGTGGACTTAGCTGATTTCAAGTCCTGCTGAGGTTATCAATACTTTGACCTTTGTTATAGCCTTAATCTGTGTTGTGTTATAACCAGGGGTTGGTCGGTTTTCCCATCACAACTATCTATTTCATACAATTCCACACTAGGACTCCATGACTTGAAGATGCTGGCGTTGGACTAAGGTGGACAAAGTTAAAAATCACACAACACCAGGTTATAGTCCAACAGGTTTATTTGGAAGACGTAGTTTTCAGAGCGCCGCTTCTTTATCCACCTGATGAAGGAGCGGCGCTCCAAAAGCTAGTGCTTCCAAATAAACCTGTAACACTAGGACTCAATATTTATACTTCAACCAGCAAATCTAACAAACAAGTCAATCGGCCATTATCACATTGTTGCTTGTATTAATTTTCTGTGTGAAAACTTGTTGCTCCATTTTATTTTATTTGATTTATTGTCACGTGTACTCAAATACAGGAGTGCAGGAGTATAGTGAAAAGTGTACAATGTCACCACACATGGTGTTGTCTTAGGTATAAAGGTCTCAAAGTACAAAACAAGAAGTAACATAGAGAAACACAGTTAAAACTAAAGCAATACCATTGTTCTTCAGATAAGAAGAAAAATAAAGAAATGAAGTTAGATGTTCACATTAAAGTAAAGGAATAAGGGTGACAGTTTCCTTCCATTGTCCAAGTGACTCTTATGTGCTTTGGCATGTCCTGAAGTTATGGAGAATACTAAAAATATATAAATATTTGCGATTGTCTCCACGGTTGGATTCTATCGCCCTGGGCAGTGGTACCTTATGGAGACAAAGCATTATTGGTTCTCCATACCATAGACAAAATGTCAACCAAGGCAGCTGATTGCAGAATCTAAGTGAAAGGCAAGTTTTCCCTTAATAAATGTTGGGGTTAATATTCCCAGCCCCTGAACTACAAGGCAAGTGGTGAGAAAGTTGGAAAGCTCAGATGAGGTATCCAGCAAGCAACTTCTCGATGCTGAGAACAGAAAAATCCTATTTTTTAACCAAATATTGAGACAAGGTTCTCACTAATAAATGGCAAGAGGTCTACTTACATGGACTATCACTCATTAATACCGAAAACAAACACTGAAATTATTGGAGAAACTCAGCAGGTCTGGCAGTTTCTGTGGAGAGAGAAACAGTGTTACCCTCTTGAGTCCAGTGTTACTCTTCTTCAGAACTTCCTTCAATTCCTTCACTGAGAGAGAAAAGACAAAAGGGAAACAGTCAAAGGGATTGCTACTAATAAGCCAGGAAAGACGAAATTGCTGAATGGGTGAAAACAGAAACAGTAAATACAGAAAAACAGGCTGATTCTGCTGGGAGCAACAGACCTGGAGATGTAGGGATGGATAGCAATCATGGACTCTCTGCAATAGTTAAATTCAATGCTGAGTCATGAGCGCTGTAAGGTGTATGACAATACTTGACTTTAAAAGGTGTATTTGGTCCTATTATTTCTTATGGAAGAAAGGTTTTAAGGCAGAGGTACCAAGCAGTCTATTCAGAGCCACTAGGGTAAACTGCTTGTGAGGCCTTGGTTTTTTTTAAAGTTGGAACAATAAAAGCAGCCTGACTGGGTGAGGTTAAGGTCCCATTGAACCAGGATTTTAGTTTTTGCTTTTCATTAGGAGCAGTTGTTGGGTCTTGAAGGAAGTTGCAGTCTATCTCTTCCTGCTACCTTTTCCCTCACTCAGGGTTTTCTCTTGATGTTTTTCCTCCTGGACTGGAGAACTGCCTGTGAGACAATCGATTTTTTTGAACTTGCCTTTTGCCATGGGTGTGTTTATGGGACGTAACAATTTTGGAACAGTTACTGTTTAGTAGTGAAATAATCTATTATTCTGTTAGGTTTTCCAACAGAGTTAAGTTATTCTAATCGCTTCTTTCTTTTGTTGTATTTTAACTAAATAAAGTGTGTTTTGCTTGAGTAGTTTGACCAACCAAATTGCATCTGGAACACAACACCTTACACTTAAACTTAAAATAAGAAAACATTACAGTCTAGACTATCTTCAGTACATACTTTGATGGGGTTTGGTCAGGTCCACTGCAGGCACCTGGGTGGAAGAGATATTGTTCTTTTGTCTGCTTCCATTTTTTTCTCTCTCACATTGGGCACCATCTCTAACTTGATCATCTCAGCCATTCCCTCCAACCCTGACAATCACCTCTTCCCACTCCACTACTGCCATTGGTATAAATACCTTCAATTCTCAACCACTTTCACTTGTGACAAGGGAGGATGGCATAGTGGGTCAGTGGTTAGCACTGCTGTCTCACCGTGCCAGGGAACCAGGTTCAATACAGCCTTAGGCTTCTGTCTGTGTGGCGTTTGCACATTCTCCCCATGTCTGCGTGGGTTTCCTCCCCTAATCCAAAGATGTGCAGGTTAGGTGGATTGGCTGTGCTAAATTGCCCATAGTGCTCAGGGATGTGTAGATTAGGTACATTAGTTGGGGTAAATATAGAGTAGGGGAATAGGTCGGGGGCGTTACTCTTCAGAGGGTTGGTGTGGATGTGTTGGGCCGAAAGGCCTGTTTCCACACTGTAGGGATTCTATGGATCAGTGGACTTAGAGCATTAACTCTGTTTTACTCTCCACAGCTGCTGCCAGACCTATTGCGTTTCTCCAGCAACATAGAACATAGAACATAGAATACAGAACATTACAGCGCAGTACAGGCCCTTCGGCTCTTGATATTGCACCGACCTCTCATAACAATCTGAAGCCCATCTAACCTACACTATTCCATGTACATCCATATGCTTATCCAATGACGACTTAAATGTACTTAAAGTTGGCGAATCTACTCCCATTGCAGGCAAAGCATTCCATACCCTTACTACACTCTGAGTAAAGAAACTACCTCTGACATCTGTCCTATATCTATCACCCCTCAATTTAAATAATGCGGTGACCAGAACTGTACACAATACTCCAAGTGCGGCCGCACCCGAGTTTTGTACTGCTGTAGCATAACCTCATGGTTCCGGAACTCGATCCCTCTATTAATAAAAGCTAAAACACTGTATGCCTTCTTAACAACCCTGTCAACCTGGGTGGCAACTTTCAAGGATCTGTACCTGGACACTGAGATCTCTGCTCATCTACACTATCAAGAATCTTACCATTAGCTCAGTACTTTGCATTCCGGTTCCTCCGACCAAAGTGAACCACCTCACATTTGTCCGCATTAAACTCCATTTGCCACCTCTCAGCCGAGCTCTGCAGCTTATCTATGTCTCTCTGTAAGGAACAGGAGTAGGCCCTTCAGCCCCTCGAGCCTGTTAGTTTTCTGTTTTTGATTGGGCCACTGAACCTCCAAAGCTTTAATTGAAGTGGTACCTATTTGTTTTCAATCCTTCTTTTTTCATTCATTCATTCATGAGTTGAGCACATCACAAGCCAGGCTAGTATTTATTCCCCATCCCTAATTATTCACACGACAATTAAGAATCAATCACATTGCTGTGGACCTGGAGTTACATGTAGACCAGACCAGGTAGGATGGCACATTTCCTTTCCTGAAGGACATTAGTGAACCAAATGTGTTTCTCCAACAATTGACAAAGGTTTCATGGTCACCATTAGCCTCTTAATCCCAGATTTCTTTTCCATTGAATTCAAATTTGATTGTCTGCAGTGGCGGGATTCAAACTGTGTCTCCAGAACGTTACTTGGGTCTCTGGATTAATAGTCCAACGTTAATACCATGAGGCCATTGCCTCCCCTATCTGTTAACCCATTCATTAAAAATAAAAACACTCAAAATACATTGGCTGCAGAATTACTTCACCAAAGATAGTAGAGCTTTGACATGTGTCAGCTGTGGATCTCTGAGCAACATCTCACAGCTGGACCAGTGGGTTCAAGTCTGACAAGTCACAATCGAGGACTTAAACACAACAATCAAGGCTGATATTCCAGTTTATAGCATCATGCGATATGGAAAAAGCCTTATGGCCCATCAAGTCTACACTTCCGCAGGAATACAAAAGTCATATTCTGAAATTGTGAAACTCAATAATCAGTCCTAAAGGCTGTCAAATGCCGAAACAGGAACTAAGATGTTGTTTCTCCAGCTTGTGTTGCATTGATTGCTGACCACAGCTCCTGTTAAGCTGAATTTTATTCACATCACAAAAACAGCAATTGCTAGAGAAGCTCAGCAGTTCTGGCAGCATCTGTAGAAAGAAAGAAACATTTTGAGTCCAGTGACTCCTCATCAGAATGTATTCACAGTAAGCTATTTTCTACAGGCTAAACCACATTCCAATTCACTTGCAAATGAGGTAATTCACAGAAACAGAAAGATCATAAGAAGGCTATTTATAACACACACAATTCAGACTTCAGTTTAAAATAATTTGTTTTTTTTTAATTTTGCAGCCTCTGGTAAAATCTTGGAAGTACAAATCTCCAGTGGTCAATAATAGAACTGTACACATGCTTTTTGCATACTGCCTCAGATATGGTTCAAAGGGCAACTTTCATGTCTCTGCATGAAAAGCCTGCAAGATCCAAGTTCCACTCCACAGCCCTCGGCACATCATCTAGTCTGTGGTGTCATCATTCTGGTGAGACATAAAAGATCATGAGGAATTCATCTGAGTAAGAACAGCACTGACCTCACCAATATTTATCTTTTAGACATTGTGAAAAATATAAATTGCCTGCTGTCCTCAAGACTGTTGTGTCTCCTAAAGTTGAGCCATGAGACAAAAGGATGTCATTCACCCATCAAGTCTACGTCAGCTCAGTGTAGAACAACCCAATCAGTCTCATTTCTCCACTCCACTTTTATGTTTACAGAGGGTCCCAACTGCAAACGGCCAACTTACGAGCATTCATATTTATGAATGTGATCCCATGCAAGGTAGCATTAATATTAATTAATTTTAATGATCCAGCATAGGAGCATTCCCTTTTAATTACAAACAACTATTTTTTACTGTCCTGCATTGTGTTACAGCTTGCGGACAATTCAACTTGCAAATGGACTCAAGAACAGAACTTGTTTGCAACCCAGGGACTACTATGTACCCAATAATTTCACTAACCTCCTGCCCTATCATTGATTTATTGACCCAGTAAATAAATCTATTCTCTGCAGCCTGGTAACAAATTTGTACAGTCAAGCCACAATATGAAAATAGCTTCCTATTTGAATTATTTAGTGATCATTTGGTTTTGAATGTGTCAGGAATGATCTGAGTACATAACCAAATCACAGTGCTTCATTATATATCCGGTACTAGCAAAGACAAATGTATCAATGCTGGTAACTTTTCTACAATTATCCCCATCTCCGTTTCAACTTGCATTTCCATTCCCCACTCACCCCAACCTTCACACCCAAAGGACGTTCCTTGGTTATGGGGAGAGGGGTAGATTTAGCTCTTTGAGGGGAGAGCAGGTCAACTGCTATCTCAAGGTTGAAGTAACAGGTTACCATAGATAGCAGGATAGGGTAATTATTTGTTCATCATACAGTCATCAAGATGTACAGCATGGCAACAAACCCTTTGGTCCAACTTGTCCATGCCAACCAGACATGCCAACCCAATCTAGTCCCACTTGCCAGCACTTGATCCATATCCCTCCAAACACTTGCTATTCATATATCCATCCGGTTGTTGTAATTGTACTAGCCTCCACCACATTCTCTGGCAGCTCATGCCATACACGTACCACCATCTGCGTGAAAAAGTTGCCCGTTAGGTCCCTTCCTTATCTTTCCCCTCTCACCCTAAACCTATGCCCTCTAGTTCTGGACAACCCTTCCCCAGGGAAACAACATTGTTACTTATCCTATCCATGCCCGTCATGATTTTATAAACCTCTATAAGGTCAACCCTCAGCCTCCGATGCTCCAGGGAAAACAGCCCCAGCCTATTCAGCCTCTTCTAAAGCTCAAACCCTCCAACCCTGGCAACATCCTTGTAAATCTTTTCTGAACCCTTTCAAGTTTGATAGGAAGGAGACCAGAACTGCACACAATATTCAAAAAGTGGCCTAGCCAATGTCCTGTACAACCACAATATCAGTTGAGTAGAGGACAACAAAATCAGCAAAGAGATGATTATTTCCTGTAAAGGCTGAAGGAAAACTGCCAGCTGCTTCGGATGCTCAGGATTGCTGGAAAATTCAGAGCTCCTTTGAAGTCAGTAGATGACATCTTCCTTTCACTGGCCAGATTCCCATATTTTGCACAGCAAGTGTAGAATTTAATTTGGGCTCCAAGCTGAACTGCAGGGGCCAAATTTAAATCATAATGAGGCAATTCCTGTAGGAATTTTCAAAATAACAGAGGCATATAGAATCACAGAATTTCCACAGTGTGGAAGCAGGCCATTTGGTCCATCGAGTCCACATTGACCCTCCAAACAGCATCCCACACAGACCCATCCCATCCCTGAAACTCTGCATTTTCCATGGCTAATCCATCTCGCCTGCATATCCCTGGACAATATGGGCATTGCCAATCCACCTAACCTGCACATCTTTGGACTGCGTTTCCTTAAGTTTTGTTCGTTCACAGCAAATGATCTTTTACGGTATTATTCCACATTATTTTTGGCTCGTC
Organism: Chiloscyllium plagiosum; assembly: GCF_004010195.1. NCBI lineage: Eukaryota > Metazoa > Chordata > Chondrichthyes > Orectolobiformes > Hemiscylliidae > Chiloscyllium > Chiloscyllium plagiosum. The sequence goes on along the minus strand of NC_057724.1, from coordinate 71,237,079 downwards.
CTCGACTTAAGTAGACAATAAGATCATTGAAATCAATTTGTCTCAATTGGTGAGTGAATTTGTTGGATTTCTGGTTAATCATTGTTTTTATACATTACTTTCTTGATTTTTGTGTACTGCAATCATTTTTGTTTGTCCAACAAAAAAAATCATTGTTTTATCTTTTTACCCTGTGTAAGCTTCCTATGCCTTATACTGAACACAATGGATTTGTATCAGTTGTGTCACTTTTGATAATGTAGATTGCATGTTCATTTTTTAAAAAAGTAATTTGAGATTTGGGAATTCTTGGCAACATCAGCATTTATTGCCCATCTCAAATTGTCCTGGAGAAGGTGGTGGTGAGCTGGATTTCCAGGATGTTACCCAATGATATTGAAGGAATGACCGATATGGACCCAACCCAGAATGCTCTGTGGCTCAGAGAGGAAGTCACAGGGGATGGTGTTCCTGTGTATCTGCTGAGATACTGCTCCTCAGATGCTGCCTGAACTGCTGTGCTTTTCCAGCGCCACTCTAATCTAAACTCTGGTTTCCAGCATCTGCTGTCATTGTTTTTACCCTGTGTATCTGCTGCCTTTGTCCACTAGGTGGTGATGGTTATGGGCTTACGTGAGAGGTTTTGTCAAAGAACATGTATTACTAAAACCAGAATACACATCAGAGAACAATTGAAGATCTTCTATTCAAAAAGACTGATATTCCAACTTGCATCTGATTATTATTCTCATGAATGTGATTAACGGTGTTTTTATCACAATTGTCTTTGTTAAACTTGAAGCACTGTGTTTAGAATTAAGCTCAAGATTGAGACCACAAAATACAGGGTAAGCATGGGTTTATTTAACATCATGGTTGTCTTATTCACCACAAACACTTCATTTTAATTGCACTTTCAATTCTTAGTTTATTTAAACGTTTGTTTCTCAAGTATCCCACTTATATAAACAAGAAACATAGTGACTAGTTACTAAATAACATCAATGGACACAAAGACATTCAACAAACTCTTCAGTTAATTTCACAGGAGTAGCAGTACGATTATCACATAGAATGCAAAAATGAAGATACACTAAATCTCAGAAATTCAAGGAGGCATCTGCTCTTTTGTTTTTTTCCACTAACTGCAGAAAAAATAGAATATCATTACAATCAAAGAATGACAATATCATAGAAGGAGGCTATTTGGCCCATTATTTTTCTCTGTAAGAGCTACTCAGCTAGTCCCATTCCCCTGCTTTGCCCCTGTAGCCCTGCAATTCTTGGTTTCCTCGATTGAATCTGTCTCAAGCACATTCCCCAGGAGGATGATCTAGATTCTGGCCATTCCTTTACAGTTAGAAGGTCATTGAGAACCACCAGACTACTCTGCAATCCAGTTAGATCATGGATGGTGTATCCTCTGTATCTCCTTTTATCTACCCTCACTCCAATTCCCTTTCTGTTGAGGTCTCCTGATTTCAATCTTGAAAGCTCCAAGTGTTCCCTCTGCTTTGACAGCTTGAAGGGGGACAGAGTTCCAGAAATAAAATGAAGTCATAGAGTCAGAAGTGTTGCAATAAATGCAGTGTGAGAATAAATAAGAAATCACTCCAAATTCACATTAGTCTCTCCAATATCAGGATCAACTATTTGGATGACGCTTGAAGTAGATGGGGGAAGGAAGTAAAGGCACAAAATGAAATAGTAAAACATGATGACGTTCACTTCAATTCAGCACTGAACAGGTCAAGTCATTATTAATGTAGCTTTGGTTCATGAAATTCAATGTCGACAAATGTAAAGTCCTCTGTATTGGAAGGAGAAACAGGCATCACAAAGGATGTTGTAAGAGGTGAATTGGAAAGAGATTTGGGGCTGTTAAAAAAATTCAGTGCTTACAATTACCAAAGAGAAGCAATAATCAGAACAAACGCTTAGTTGCAACGCTCAACCAGTCAGATATAAGTGAGAGGATACCTGGCTAAAATAATACATTCTCTAGTCAGACGACATCTCAATCTATGGAGGAAATATAGAAAAATGAACAAAAATAATCCCTGACATCAAACAATACAAACACCAACACAAATAGTTTGCCGAAGGCCTGTTTCGGTGTTGTACATTCCATGTGAGGGATAGATTGGAAAAACTGAGCTCTTAAAACAGGATGGTTGGAAAATAAAAATATATAAGTAATATACTTTATCAAATTTCCCCTCTAAGTCTTTCCTCTTCTCTCTCCTCCTTTTCAAAGCCGCTTAACATCAACCTCTCCGGACAAATGACGTTCTAATATCTCCTTGTGTCTGTCAGTTATATTTTGTTTGGTACGTTCACATGAAACACTTTGGGATGTTTATAGTAAAGGTGTTATATAAATGCAAGTTGTTTTAAATATTTTTAATTGGGAAAATCTAAAACTAGAACAAGAGATCAGAACTAGTCAAAACTAGTGAAAGGATCATTCAAATTTGAAAGGATTTCTTCATGCATAAGGAAATCAGCAGAGGGCTGATCTTCTTGGTAGCATTGTGAAAATAATAGTATCTAGCGGTAGTACTGACTTAGTCAAGTTCCATTATCAGACATATTTCACAGACAACCCATGTATTTCTCTGAATAAAGAAGATTAAGCAGTGACTTAATGGAGGTGATTAAAAATGATCAAAAGGAGTTGTTAGATAAACTGTTTCCTCTGCTGGGATGTCCAAAATCAGGATTGGCCTTACAAGTGAGCCAGAGGTATTCAATGGATGTATTTCTTCACTCAAAGTTGGCGGAAATCTGGAAATCATTTCCCCCAAGAAAGGGGTCAACAGAAAACAAGATTGGTAGAATTTTGTCAGGCAAAAGTATTAAGAGTTACAGAACTAAGCCAGGTAGACCACGTTAAGATATAATCGAAGGATGATCTTGAAGAATAGACTCATGCCAAATCCCCACTTTTGTCCCTTTACTCCTCTGACACAATGGAGCAATGCAACACTTTATTCATTTTGGATAACTGCCTTAAGATAGTTTAAATGGATTCCTTAATTTACAAATGCATTGGGAAATTGATGTTACTATATGTTAGTATGTAATGCAATGCACGTACTTCAGTTTGATGTGTCCCTCGTATTTGACCTCTATTGCTTTTGATCTTCACATGTTAACATGTACACAGGATAATAAACCAAAATTGGTCTTCACCTCACTCCACTGAATAAGTGGTTTAACAAAATTCTTCCACCAATTGATGGAAATTTAGATATTGACATCAAGTCTTCATTTGCATCATTATCCAGTTTAAATACAACAACTGGTCAATTGCAAAGGAGAGGAAAATACTGCTAAGTGATCAAATCAGAACTTTCACTTCATGTTAAACAAACACCATTAGTTAGTGAGAAAAGAAAGACTTTGTGAGGGGAATAGTATGCTGGATTATACAGACTAAGCCGAAATATTAATAACATGCATGAATAATTTAAGTAGAAAAATAGTTTAAAGAGGCACAGTTGTTTTATCGAAGTTCTATGCTAAGTTGTGCTTACTCGCCAAACACTGCTAAGACACCACATCAAAATGAGGGAATAGTTACAATGAAACCGCTGCAGTGGAGACTACCACTAATCTGTTTGTCCCTTGTTTCTTATATCAGTAAACAGTGCCTCTTAATTTTTAGTTTTCAGGTTGGGTGTTACCTTAAGATGGCACATGTGTAAATAATTTGGGGCTTGGTTTCAATCAGAAATTTTTAAACTAAGCCCACTTAATGCAAGTAAGACAGGTTACCATAAGATCACTCAGAATCAGCCAGTACCAAACCCCTAGCCTTTTGTTAGTAGGTAGGCCATCAGAATTACTTCACAGCATATCTGAGGTGTCCCACTGAAGCAATACGTTACATTCAAGCATGAAAGAGTGTGGGGTCAATTGAAATGCACTCAACATTGTTCAGTTTTGCTAACTGTCGGAAATGCAATTAACAGAGTTATTAAGGCTAGGGGCATCGACCAGTCAAGATCATGTTTAGATAAAAATTAATTCCACAATTACACTCACGAGGTCAAAACAAAGTTACGCGTTTCAAATACAGTGTTTTTAAAACATACATAATGTTCTCAACAAACAGTACTTCATATAGTCAGAATGTGTATTAAAAAGCAGAATTCTGCTACTCTACCCTAATCCACAGTAGTATACCAGCCTGATGTTTCACTCAAGATTATGACATTATACTTCACAAAAAATGTGACAAATTTTATAGGTATAGGCAGGTTAAATTATTGCACACCTCTGAGTGCTGCGTGCATATGACATGAATTGTTGCAAAAATAAGATAATAAATATATTTAGCTTTGGCTTTATGAGAACGCATGAGAAGGAATGTGCACATTTTCAGGTTAAACTGAATGTTACTGATAATATAACAGGAATCCAAAATCCGACAAGGTGCAAACATGCTTTCAAGTAAAAAAATCCCCAAACTAAGTGGTCCATTCTTGTATTTTGTGCTGGACACAGTGGTATCCATGGAAGACAAGTGCTTCTTATGACTATAAATGCTACTTAACATTAGGCTTTAAATACATTTTACCCAGAGGAAATTGTGGGTGGCAGAATGGCACAATGGGTTACAGCACCGTGCTGCAGTGCGAGAAAAGTTTGAAATCCCTGATCTCAGCTGTGTTACTGCAAGGAGGCACTGATTTGCAGCTTCATGTGGTGGAGGGGGGGGTAAGACGAGAGAGAAAATAGGAACATTCAAGGTATTTGACAACTCCAGCCATCTCGTGTGCCTCCTCACAGCTACAAACTACTACATGGAGATGCCGGTGTTGAACTGTGGTGGACCAAGTCAGAAGTCACACAACGCTAGGTTGTAGTCCAACAGGTTTATTTGAAATCACGAGCTTTTGAAGAGCTGCTCCTTTGTCATGTGAAGTGAGAAGGAGCAGTATTCTGAAAGCTTGTGATTTCAAATAAACCTTGAATTATCACCTAATGTCGCGTGACTTCTGACTCTGCCTACGAACTACTGTTAGGTTTCTTGTGAAACAATTATCTGCCTACCTCCTTGGCTTCAGTTTGTTCATAATTCTTTGCAATGAATGGCAGAAGTGGGAGAAAAGTTTGAATCTGGATCTTACAAAGAGTATTGAGAAATATTGAGTGTAGCATATGTTTATCAAAATAGTTGTAAGATTCACCCTAAAAAGAAAGATTGCATGAAAATGTTTACTTCCCAGTGTATTTGTTTTCCAGAAATAAATAGTACATTCCTCTCACTATGTCCATTAGAACATTTCATCATTTGAATCTATTTTATAGTGTGTATGTTCCTTACAGATATTTTAGCTTAGCCCCAGACTGAATTCTGAGTACATAAGAATGCATAAATATTTTTCATACTTCCGTAGCTCCATAAATATACATATGACTTAACAAAAATATACATTCTCAAAAGAAGACATTATTGGGATTTAGGCTGTAAAAATAGTCACAAAAGAAGGTACTGAGGTGTTAGCACTAAATGCCGTCAATTGATTATATTATCAGTAACACTCTTCAAATCACCCTGACTATGCACATCCTTCAAAAGATGATACCCCTTTTATCAGACTGCTTCAGATAAGACATGAATGTAGAAAAAAACGTCACTATTGTGGAGCCAACAGGGGTTCCTACCACAGCACACATGAGCTGTGGTCCAAACCAGTCACTCAGTCACCGTGCAGAGTTGCGCGACATGAACAATAACACACGTCTAATGCCATTCAAGCGTTCCTGAAGAGTTGTCATGGCGAGGAAAGGAAGCTGAGCCCGACTCTCAAGTGGGAGCACGGCGAGCAGCCACCAACACCAGCCTGGGCCATTGGGACTGGCCTGAAGAACAAACAAAAACATCAAACAACAGTCAGCTGAAACCACACACACTGAGCTCAATATCAGTTCTACTTAAGAGTCATAGAGATGAACAGCACAGAAGCAGACCAACTCGTTCACGCTGAACATTAATCTAGTCCCCTTTGAAAGCCCATATCCCTCTAAACTTTCCTATTCATGTACCCGTCCAGATGCCTTTTAAATGTTGTAACTTTACCAGCCTCCACTACTTGAGTTGCCTGAATCGAGTTCTTGAAGAGTCCAGGAAATAAAACGTAATTGCTAGAACACTTCAAGCAACCAAGCAGAAAAATCAATGAAAAATAGCATTTCAGCTTGGAACAAGCTGGGACTCATTTGCTTAGAAAAGACGAGAGGTGATCTAATGGTTGTGGTTCTGTTCGCCGAGCTGGGAATTTGTGTTGCAGACGTTTCGTCCCCTGTCTAGGTGACGTCCTCAGTGCTTGGGAGCCTCCTGTGAAGAGCTTCTGTGATGTTTCCTCCGGCATTTGTAGTGGTTTGAATCTGCCGCTTCCGGTTGTCAGTTCCAGCTGTCCGTTGCAGTGGTCGGTATATTGGGTCCAGGTCGATGTGCTTATTGATTGAATCTGTGGATGAGTGCCATGCCTCTAGGAATTGGCTTGTCCTATAATAAGTGTCTCGGATGCTGCCTGAGATTTTGCCTGTCCTCGGATGCTGCCTGATTTTGCCTGTCCTCGGATGCTGCCTGAAGATTTTGCCTGTCCTCGGATGCTGCCTGAAGATT
>NC_057724.1:71186245-71230414 GCF_004010195.1 Chiloscyllium plagiosum | reverse complement strand
ACAAACCACTATAAATGCCGGAGGAAAGATCACAGAAGCGCTTCACAGGAGGCTCCCAAGCACTGAGGATGTCACCTAGACAGGGGACGAAACGTCTGCAACACAAATTCCCAGCTCGGCGAACAGAACCACAACAACGAGCACCCGAGCTACAAATCTTCTCCTAAACTTTGATCTAATGGAGATGGTTAAAGTTGTGAAAGGGTTCGGTTGGCTACATGGACAGAAGGTGTTTCCATTTGTGTCACAATCCGAAACCAGTCACCACAATTACAAGTTAAACACTACGAAATCCAACAGAGAATTCAACTGAAAATTCTTTAACCAGAGGTTGGTTAGAATGTGGAGTTCACTCCCATAAAACATAGTGCGGGTCAGTGAATAGCGTAGAAGCATTTAAAGGATGTTACTAAAACAAATGAGAAAGGAGTAGAAGCTGTTGTTGATGGAATTAGGGGTGGGAGAAGGCTTGTGCAGTCACTCAGTCAAAAAACCAATTGCTGCAATGTAACGTTTATTGGTTAAGCTTGGGCTGGATGTTTATGTGTTAAAATAATTTCCAAAAGTAATTCTGGTACATATGCAGCTATGAGCTAACGCACCTGTATATCTGTATCCTTCCTTGGCATTGGTCCAAAGTGGCTCAGAATTCGAGTCTTCAGTACTTGCTTGAGTGAGCTGAACCACAAGTATGCCTGATCATAGACAAGGTCGTGTAGGCGAACGAGCTCAGTGTAGTTTTCTCCCTCTACCTGTTAGGTGACAAGATTCAGGAGATTACAGAAGATTCAGTACACACATGAGAATTTTGTGGCAAAAGACCAGATAAATGGCACATGCCTTTAGATGCACTTCTACCAGCTTTGCCTACTACCAACCAATGCATTCTTCATGCATTAAGATAAGCAGTGAGGGAACCAGGAGAGAAATAAGGAGAAATTCTGTGAAGCAGTGAGTTGGAATGCATTGACTGAAAGGGTAATGGAAGCAGATTCAATAGTGACTGCTAAGAGAATTGGTAAATACTTGAAAATAATAACTTTGTAGGGTTGCGGTGAAAAAGCAGGACTAACTAGTGGGTCATATGGCCTCCTATGGCACTGTATAATTCTATGATCTTAGTCAGAAACAAACAGAGAGAACACTGGAGAAACTCAGTGGGTCTGAAGAAGAGTCATACTAGACTTGAAAGGTTAACTCTACTCCTCTCCATAGATGCTGCTAGACTTGTTGAGTTTCTCCAGCAATTTCTGTGTTTGTTTCAGATTTACAGCAGTAGCTGGCTTGCTGTGGGTTTAATCACAGTTTGTCGAATGGTGGAAAAATCCAATGACAAATAAGATTTAATTCAAAAAATAGTCTTTCGTATTGACTCCATCAACAGCAGTCTGCATTCGTCAAAGTAAAACAATGGATCCAGGGTATTCTTGATAAAGCATACCTTTTTATCTTCAAGGTATTCAATATCTGCAGTGCTGTATCCGTCCTTTTCACTGTGTCTTAACACTTTAAACCTTCTCCTGCCAATAGTGTCCACGACTGAACGACCGTCCGAAAATAACTCAACACTTCTGACCTCCAGCATACAGCCATAGTCAGCAAAGCTGTGCAAGATAAAATGAGAACAATTATCTCAAAACTGTAATCGGCTGTGCAGTGGTTAAAATGGTTCAATGGGTCATACTCTCAGTTCAGAGTCGGGATGTTGTTCTCTCACATTCTCCGCCAGGGACTTGAGCTGACAATCCTGATGCAGTGCTGAGGGAATGCTGCAGTTCTGGAGGAGCTGCCTTCAAAAAGAGGTGTTAAAATGAGGCGGTGTTTGCCTTCACAGGTAGAGACTTATTTCAAAGAACAGCTTAATTGTGGGAATGTGTTCTGCATCATCTGGTCATTGTGTTTCCTACTTTACCATATATACATACTTTGTAAGTACTGCAACAGCTATTACCAGAATGTCTTGAAGCAATTAATGGTGCAATGTAAATGCAAGATGTTCATTTCAGTAAGGTATGCTTTGAACTTGTATAAAGTGATTATAACTTTAACATACACAGCTCATTTTTACCCATTTAATCTTGGGATCTGAACTTGACCAGCTGGTATTTATTGCCCATTGGCCTCAAGAGTATGGTGTCCTGCTGGAGTCAAACACTCTTGTTCCTGAGAGACCCTAGTTAACCAGTTGGATTCAATTTTACTTTCAGGTACTATCCCAGAAATTGTTACTGAATTTCACTTCTGAAACCTGATCTGATAGGATTTGAACTCGTGATCTCCAGGCTATTGAATAAGCAACTGAACAACTTGGCTCGCACACCTGTTGCATAACGCTACCTTAAAGGAATTTGGAGCAGAGTGGGAAAGATTTTATATCATCCAGCCAAGGGGGGGGGCAACTGTGAAATTCCATCTCAGAGTGACGCATATCTAATGGAAAAGCTAAGAGCACAGAACAAGCTGCAGAGTCAATTTGCCTGATCTGGAAACATTATCTATGCAGTCAATTGTATCCAGATCATAAATACAGCCAACAAGCAAATGCCTTCTGTTAGTTACTTTGGCAGTGAACACAGCATGAAAGTAGAGCAGGACTTCCTACATGAACTGACCTACACAGAATATAGTACAGAAAGTGTCCATTCAGCCCAACTTGTTTATGCCAGTGCTTTTGCTCCACATCAGCTTCTTTTTAACCCTGCTTCATGAAATCTAATCAGCCTAACTTTCTATATATAGACATGTACAGTATGGAAACAGACCCTTCGGTCTAGCTTGTCAATGCCAACCAGATATCCTAAACTATTATAGGCCCATTTACCAGCATTTGGTCCATATCCCTCTAAACCCTTCCTATTCATGTACCCATCCAGATGCCTCTTAAATCTTGTAATTGTACCCACTTCCTCTGGCAGCTTATTCCATACTTATCTAACTTCCCTTTATGACTAGAGTCTAATATTAGGGACATGTTGACTTAGTGATTGGGAAAATATGTGGAAAGATTCAGCTCAAGTGTCTGAATGACACTTGTTCCAATTTTGTTATATTGCACAGCTAGTTCTGTTTGAAACACTATTTTCTAGCATTAGTGACTTAATTTCTTTCAGACATGTCTGAGCAACTTTTGGGGAATGAAGTGTGGTTCCTCCTTTAGATTATGTGAGTGAAGAAAGTAATGCTACTTGGGGTTATAGTTAATACTGAGGAAGCCTGCAGCAAAGAAAGCTTTTAATTAACAGCATGGGTGTGATATTTATGAATGAATTTCAATATAGCAGTGAGCAAGAAGGTAGACTTTAGCAGGAAGAGCGGGGGAGCTATAAAACGCATGGAAAATAAGAGCCAACATGAGGCTAAGGAACAATCGGAATTCAAGTGTAAATCTTAAAAAGTAATGCTGGTTGCAGTTTTATTCTCCAGAAAAGGAAGTATTGAGCAGCAATTCAATGCAATTCCTTTAAATTTCTCTCTATTCAGCTCATATTTTTCCAAGTGCTAAGTCAATGTGCCCCTAATATTAGACTCTAATAACATCCCCACTTCACATATCAGACTAACTGATCTGTAAGTTTCATAATGCAGCACAGTGGTACACTGCTGCCTCACCATGCCAGGAACCCAGGTTCAATTCCAGCCTCGGGTGGCTGTCCGTGGGGAGTTTTCCCCGTGTCTGCATGGGTCTTCTCCGGCTGCTCTGATTTCCTCCCACAGACCAAAGATGTGCAGGTTAGGTGGATTGTCATGCTAAAAACAAAAGCCCCATAGTGTCCAGCCATGTGCAGGTTGGCTGGGTTAACCATTATTAAAACAAACACATGATGGGTTATGGGGTGGGTCTGGGTGGGATCTCTTCAGAGGGTCAGTGCAATCTTGATGGGCCAAATAGTCTCTTTTTGCACTGATTCTGCAATTCTATACCTTCTCTTTCCCTTAGATAAAAGGTAAGGGTGTCACAGTCCTGGTGGACAATAGAACTACTCTTTTATCAGAGAGACAGAGACATAGAGAGAGAGAGAGAGAGAGAGAGAGAGAGAGAGAGAGAGAGAGAGGTCAGCCTACCTCAGGCAAGGGGCTAGGTTTGGAAAGACAATTCTTTATGGAGAGTGCAACTAGTGTAAGAATCAAACCTGTGCTGTTGGTATTGTTTCTGTACAGTACTGATGTGGAGTTGCCGTTGTTGGACTGGGATGGAAAAGGTCGAAACTCACTCAAGACCAGGTATTGGTCCAACAAGTTTATTTGAAATCACAAGCTCTCAGAGCGCTGCTCCTTCATCAGGTGAAGCACTAGCAAGCCAGCTGTCCAGCCAACAAAGCTAACCAACTCTCCCAAAGTCTCTTTTTAAATACTGAACTTTCAAATATACGCAAAAATTAAATCAATCAAGATATATTGAAAAGATCATAGTAAGAGCACATGCAATTCCCCTACCTACTGTACAGTTTAAAAATCAAGATATATTAATTTTTCAGTTTCATTATTCTGTCCATAATAATTTCTTATATTAGCTCCATTAAACACTTTCCCATAATTTATTATTCATTTTTTTCCATAATTTATTAACTTTCCCCAAATATCTAGTACTTCAGATCAATTATCTCAGGACCACAGTAACAAGAAATAATAAAACAAAAGCTACTGAAAACAAAATTGTAAATTCCGAAAGAAGACAATCATGTAAATATAAGGTCACCTTAGCTGTACCAGATCATGGGTTGCTCTCTCATTCGGCAGAGAGACAACTGGTGGTGGTTTAACCTGAGGGTCACCGCACCTCAGGTGAGGGGAGAGGTTGAGAAGGAGACTCTGTCCTGGTAACATCAGCCAGTGTGAGGATTAAAGCCACAATATTGCCATCACAAACCAGCCATCCAGCTCACTAAGCTAAGGAGGCATGGACAAATCAACTCATAAGAAAATGGGGAACAGCTTTTTCTCTCTGATTCCAGACTTTTCAAATTCATATTAATAAGAGCGATGTTGCACACTTCTTCATCATCAGCATAAGCAACTTTAACAAGAATGATTGTAGGAAACTGTTTTATTGGCAAATAGATCAGGAATGCGTTATTACTTACAGATTTATCATAGAGTTATACAGCACAGAAACTGGTCCATGCCAACCAAGTTTCCCAAAATTAAACTAGTCCCACTGACCTGCATTTGGCCCACATCCCTCTAAACTTTTCCTATTCATGTACCTGTCTAAATGTCTTTTAAACGTTGTAACTGCTCCTGAATTGACCACTTCCTCTGGCAATTCATTCCACATACAAACCACCCACTGTATGTGAAAAAGTTATCCCTCAGGTCCCTTATAAAACCTTCTTCTCTCACCTTAAAGATATATCCTCTAGTTTTGAACTTCTTTGAGGAAATTATTCCTATTTATTAAATGCAGCATGGTATATTGATCCAGAATACAGCAGCTGAAAGGGATGGGGAAATGGACTCAAGAGGAAATTTCAAGAGAATTGCTTAAATACTTGGAGGACAAAGATTGTATGACTATGGGGAAATGGCAAAGTAGTTAGTCTAACTAGATAGGTCTTTAAGCAAATGGCACAAGCATGATGATCTGAATGATTTCCTTCTGTAGTTATAGACCATGAGTAAACAGACAAGTTTGCAAGTCTTTCCATGACCACACCCTCTGATCTCCTCCAACCCTACAAACCTCTGAGACCTCCAGTTCTAAAGGTTTGCAAACACACATTTAATGGCATCAGCATTGGAGGAAAGGGCTTCAGCTCCCTTCACCCTGAAAATCCATCCCGATTCCTCTCTATTTCTTATACTTCCATTTATTACGTACTTTATATCCTACCTCTTTGGTCAAGCTTCTGGTTCGTGGCTTAATATGTCATGCAGCTCAGTGTCCCTACCTCGTTCAGTTCAAACTCATCTGTCAGCCCTGTAATGCCTATGATCTCTGAAAACTGTTTAATTATCATTTTCTGGACCCCTTGCCTTACTCTCGTAAGAACCAAGTCTTCAAAGAACAAATAGAGAACAAAGAAAATCTACAGCCCAGGAACAGGCCCTTCGGCCTGAGCCGAACCAAATGTACTGTCTAAATCTGTCGCCCAATTCCTAAGCATCTGTATCCCTCTGTTCCCCACCTACTCATGCATTTGTCTTTTAATATCACAGGCAGACTCCAAGGTAGAGCTTAGCTTGCCTCAAATCTAAGCTTCCTTCGCAACCCAGCTTTCTGGAAAATTCTTTTTATTGCCCAAAAAGTGGATCAAGTCTCATATTGTCTTCACTAACTTTAAAAGGAATTCTGCATTGTCTGCCTGCAGCCTACTGACTCCTGCTGGAATCTGGGCTTGAATAATAAAGAATCTTCACAGGATATGACACTTCTCGATTCTGACAGATCATGCAAATTAATGGCCTTTTTAAAAAGTTATTCTCAGTTGTAAACTCTTTCCTTTTCTCCTTTTGCATCTTGTGTATGTGTGCGTGTGTGTGTGTTTCAGTGCACGCGTGCCAGTATGTGCATGTGTTTCAGTGCCTGCGCGTTTCTGTCCGCGTGCGCGCTTCATTGCGCACGCGTGTGTGTGTTGTGACAATCATCCCCTGCATTTGAAGATATAAGACGTGAGAGCAGTATTAAGCCATTCGGTCCATCAAGTCTGCTCTGCCATTTAATCACAGCTAATATGTTTCTCAACCCCATTTTCCTGCCTTTTCCCCATAACCCTTGACTCCTCTACCAATCAAAAACCTATCTATCTCTGTCTTAAATATACTCAATGATGTGGTTCTGTTCACTGAGCTGGGAATTTGTGTTGCAGACGTTTCGACCCCTGTCTAGGTGACATCCTCAGTGCTTGGGAGCCTCCTGTGAAGCTTCTATGATGTTTCCTCCGGCATTTATATAGTGATTTGTATCTGCCGCTTCCAGTTGTCAGTTCCAGCTGTCCGCTGCAGTGGCTGGTATATTGGGTCCAGGTCGATGTGCTTATTGATTGAATCTGTGGATGAGTGCATTGCCTCTAGGAATTCCCTGGCTGTTCTCTGTTTGGCTTGTCCTATAATAGTAGTGTTGTCCCAGTCAAACTTATGTTGCTTGTCATCTGAGTGTGTGGCTACTAAGGATAGCTGGTCATGTTGTTTCATGGCTAGTTGGTGTTCATGGATGTGGATCGTTAGCTGTCTTCCTGTTTGTCCTATGTAGTGTTTTGTGCAGCTATCCTTAGTAGCTGACAACCGGAAGCGGCAGATACAAATCACTATATAAATACCAGAGGAAACATCACAGAAGCGCTTCACAGGAGGCTCCCAAGCACTGAGGATGTCACCTAGACAGGGGTCGAAACGTGTGCAACACAAATTCCCAGCTCGGCAAAAAGAACCACAACAACAAGCACCCGAGCTACAAATCTTCTCCCAAACTTTTATACTCAATGACTTTTCCTCCATAACTTTATGCAGCAATGAGTTCCACAGATTCAACACCTTCTGTATGAAGAAATTTACCCGTCATCTCAGTTTTAAAGTATTGTCCCATCAATCTGAGGTTGTGTCCTGGTTTCTCCTACTAGTGGAAATATCTCCTCCACATTCACTCTACCCAGACCTCTCAGTATTCTGTAAGTTTCAACCAAAACTCCCTCATTCTTCTAAACTCCATTGAGTACAGACCCAGAGTCATCAGCCACTTCTCACATGACAAGCCCTTCATCCCCAGGATCTTTCCTGTTAAACTCCTCCAGATCCCCTCCAATGCCAGCACATCCTTCCTTAGATACGGGGCCCAAAACTGCTCACAATATTCAAAATGCAGGCTAACCAGAGCCTTATACAGCCTTAGAATACATTTTTGCTCCCCTTCTGCTTCAGATTTTCAAAGGCTTTCCCCATTTAGAAAGTAGTCTATGCCTCTATTTGTCTTCCCAAAGTGCATAATAACACACTTTCCCACATTGTATTCCATCTGCCAATTATTTGCCCACTCTCTTAGCCTGTCCAAGTTCTTTCATAGCTTACCTGTCCCTCCACCTGTCTTTGTGTCATCTACAAACGTAGCAACAATGCCCTCAATTTCTTCATCCAGATTGTTAATGTATAACATAAATCATTGTGGTTCCAATAGGTACCCCTGTGGAACTCTACTCGTCATCGCTGCTATTCTGAAAAGATCCTCCATCTAGATGTAGGTTTGCTCGCTGACCTGGAAGGTTCATTTTCAAACCCAAACATATAAACAGAAAGCAGGAATCATCAGCAGTGCTTCGTCCAGAGGCTCACTGAAGATGTTACTTAGTATGGTGACAAAACATCTGAAAATGAACCTTTCAGCTCAGCGAGAAAACCTAGACCCAGAACCTCAACCTGAGCTACAAATCTTCTCAAAACTCACTAAGACCCCTCTATCTCTATTCTCTGCCTTCTATAACTCAGCCAGTCCTCAATCCATACCAGTACCTTGCCCCTAACACCACTGGCTCTTATCTGATTTAGCAGCCTCCTGTGCAGCACCTTGTCAAAGGTCTCCTGGAGGTCCAAATAGATCATGTCTACTGGTTCTCCTTTGTCTAACTTACCTCCTCAAAAAAAATTCTAAGTTGTGCTGACTCAGGTTTATTTTAATTCCAAGAACTCTGCAATCCCAATCTTCATCATAGATGCTAAAATCTTGCCAAATTACCAAGGTTAGGCAAACTAGTCTAAAGGAAGGAGATTGTTGTAGGTACTGGTTGTCCTGGTTATAGTGACTGGTTATAACCAGTCTATAGTTTCCTGACTTCTGCCTCCCTCCCTTCTTAAACAGTCTGTTGCATTATCCAATTTCCAGTTCTCTGGGACTCTAATTCCAGTGATTCCTGAAAGATCATCACTTATGCCTGTACAACCTCCTCAGCTATCTCGTTCAGAAATCTGGGCTGTACTCCATCTGTTGCAGGGGATTTATCCTCCTTCAGCCCTTTCATCCTCCCTAGTACCATCTCCTTTGTGATGGCTATTACACTCACCTCTGGCCCTGACTCTCTTGAAGTTCTAGAATGCTGCTGGTGTCTTCCATCATGAAGACTGATGCAAAGTTCCTACTTAGTTCCTCTGCCATTTCTTTGCTCTCCATTACAACTTCTCCAGCCTCATTTTTCAGCTGCTTAATATCTACCCTTGCCTTTCTTTTACCTGTTAGAATTCTTAAACTCTTGCAATCTTCTTTTACATTTCTAGCTAGCTTACTCTCATAATTCATCTTCTCCCCCCACCTTATTGCTGTTTTAGTTATCCTCTGCTGGTTTTTAAAGGGTTCCCAATCTTCTGGATTCCCACTAATCTTGATCACATTGAATGCTTCTTGTTTTGCTTTTATGCTGTCTCTGACCTTCCCTGTCAGCTCTGAATAAGCCAGGCTTCTAATTAACCCCAAAGACAGTTCTGTTGGGGATCAATGTTTTTTTTTTGAAAATTGGACTTGGCAAACAAGAGCGTTTGAGGAAACACTCCATGGCCTTTTCAAAAGGAGGGAAAAGAACCACCTCTGAATAGAGTCAAAATATGGAATTTAAAAAGCTAATTTAGCTCTTTCCCCTCTGTGGAACACCACTTACCCTTTAACTGGATCACTCAAGCACATTCCAAACTGTTTGTTGCCAGTCTCCATGCATCTCCGGATCATTAACCGATAACGGGGTTCAAAGATGTGCAGTGGGCATGGGACAGTGGGGTATGCCATGGTGCAGATGAATATTGGCACAGCTTTGTTGAGACTGGAGAAAAAAAAATAAGATTTTGTTTTGCACACGTCCCTTAACTATCAAGTACATAATCGATCTTACATATTTTGGTAACATTTTAATACAAATGAATGTATAGATTGCTCAGTTCCAGATGAAGTTATTCTTGCTGCTTGTGTTCAACAATCCAATCACACATTAATATTGTTCTTATTAAAGCGTTCTCAAAATGAGATGAATCTGATCTACTCCTGCATCTTCGCTGTGACCCATTCAAATCTATTATAACATGATTGCGCTATGCTTGAGACAAGAATAGTTTCTATCACCATTTTTGCTGTATGTCACAGGAACCTAGATGAGAGCCTTACCACCTCAAGCCAACAGAGACTTTGACTAGAAATGGGGTCCTGTCAATGGGTGTGAGTGCAAGTTGTGATCAAGCTGATAGTTGTGGTTATTCAGGTAGTAGGGCCTGTTTCTTAGGTCATTTATGCCCCATAAGCATAAATTTTACAAAGTGATATGGGTGTAATATACATGGTGGCTCATTAGTAAGCACTGCTGCATCACAACAATAGGGACCTGGGTTCGATTCCAGTCTTGGGTGACTGTCTGTGTGGAATTTGCACATTCTCCCCATGTCTGCATGGTTTCCTCCCACAGTCCAAATTTTCACAGGTTAGGTGAACTGGCCATGCTAAATTGCCCATAGTATCCAGGAATGTGCAAGCTAGGTGGATTAGCCATGGGAAATGCAGGGTTACAGGGACAGGATGGGGAAGTGAGTCTGGGTGGGAAGGTCTTTTGAGAGCTGGTATGGACTTGATGGGCCGAATGGGGTCAAGATTAGAGTGGTGCTGGAAAAGCACAGCAGGTCAGGCAGCATCCAAGGAGCAGCAACATCAATGTTTCGGGCAAAAGCCCTTCATCAGGAATGAGCTCATTCCAAGAGGTATCGGCTTTCAGATAGATCACTAGGCCGAGACCTTGATTGCCCTCTCTGGTGGATGTAAAGTATTCCATGGCACTATTTCAAAGAAGAAAGTGTGACCCCAATAATCAACATCACTACAAATTAATTATGCAATAATGTTGTTTTGATGAGGAGGTGCCAGTGTTAGACTGGGGTGGTCAATGTTAAAAATCACACAACACAGGTTATTGTCCAACATGTTTATTTGGAAGTACTAGCTTTCGGAGAGCTGTTCTTTCATCAGGTAACTAGCTGTGATTTTGTGTGATTTTTAACATTGTTGTTTATGAGAGCTTGCTCTGTGTAAATTGGTGCCTGCATTTTATCAGAATTATCAGTCACAGATTACTAATTGGTTATAAAGTAGTTTGGAACATCCTGAGTGCACGACTAAATGCTGCATCAGTGCACATCTAGCTTTCAAAAGGTAAGTATGCTGTGTTAATGCATTGTTAAATATAGTCGTAGAGTTATACAGCTTGGAAACAGAACCTTCAGTCTAACTCATCCATGCCAACCAGATATCCTAAACTGATCTAGTCCCATTTGCCAACATTTAGTCCATATCCTTCTAAACCCTTCCAGTTCAAATTCCCATCCAGATGCCTTTTAAATGTTGTAATTGTACCAGCTTCCACCATTTTCTCTGTCAGTTCATTCCACACATGCATCACCCTCTGAAAGAAAAGCTTGCCCTTTGGGTCCCTTTAAATCATCCCCCTTTCACGGTAAACCAATGCCCTCTAGTTTTAGACTCTCCTTCTCTGGAAAAAGACCTTCACTATTTATCCTATCCATGCCCCTCGATTTCAAAAACCTCCATAAGGTTACCCCCCAGCCTCTGACACTTCAGGGGAAAAATCCCAAGCCTATTCAGCCTCTCCATGTAGCTCAAACCCTCCAACACTGGCAACATCCTTGTCATCTTTTCTGAACCCTTTCAAGTTTAACAACATCCTTCCTATAGCAGGGAGATCAGAATTGAACACACTATTCTTAAAGTGGCCTAACCAATGGCCTGTCCAGCCGCAATATGGCATCCTAACTCAAACTCAATGCACTGACCAATGAAGGCAAGCATACCAAATGCCTTCTTCACTACCCTGTCTACCTGCAACTCCACTTTCAAGGAACTACGCACCTGCACCCTCAGTCTCTTTGTTCGGCGACGCACTCCAGGGGTCTGTAATTAATTACCTTACCCTATTGACCTTAGCCAACTTACCATTTGAACTATGTACCTTAGTTCATTTTTTTAAACATAATTTGGCTCTCATTCACCTGCACCAATAACTCAGGTTGATAGTATTTTCAGGCAGTGGATAAATATATCAAAAAGATCTACAGAAAGAGGCTGGTGACAACAAATGCACATCAACACAAAGAATAATTCTTTAATATTTTGATTCCCGGAAAAAAGCACTGGTAGAGAGGGTTCTTTAAAGATAATTGATATTAATTCTCTGCCATTTATTTTGGAATTCCAAAATTTCACTTTTGACCTACTTTGACAGTTCCGCCATCTCCTCATCATTAACTCTTTTCCGTTCAGCAAGTTCCTCAGGCAAGTAATGCACAATTAGTTCTTCTATTAGAACAGTTCGGTTGTACTTTCTTAGCGCCTGATACTGAAAAAATGAAGAAAGAGTGTGTCAACATTTCCACTTTGGCTGAGAAGCCATTACAATCTATATAGCTGATGCTAAAATGCAGAACCACAGCAGCATTTAGATCGACTGACATACATCACTCCATCCAAAATGGAACTGCTCAGGAGTGGTAATTTTTAGAAAGCATTCGCATCAATATTAACATTCAGACAAGTAATTTGGCCCAACAAATCAAAACTGGGTTTTGATATTCCATACAAGCCTTCCTACACCCTTAAACCCACCACAAAACAATCTTCCATTCTTTAATTTATCCATTGTGTTTATCCAGCTCCCTTTGAAGGCATCTACCTAGTAAGCTCATTCGATAGTGAGTTTCATTTCTGCTAAATTCTCAAACGGATACATTACTGACAGTCTGACATTTGGGGCCCCTGGTTTTGGTTTTGTAGACAAGCAAAAACACCTTATCTACATCTCTCCAATCAAACCTCCATCAGGTCACCCCTCTACTTTTTCTTGTCTAGTGAAATGAATGCCTAGGCAGTTAAAAGTTTCCTGATAATTATAAATGCTCAGGTCTGGTATCCTTCTAGTAAATCTGAAAAGTGGCAGATGGACTCCAACCTGGAAAAGTGTGAAGTGATTCATTTTGGAAGGTTCCATCTGAATGCAGGATACAGGGTTAAAGGCAGGATTCTTGGCAGTGTAGAGGAACAGAGGAATCTTGGGGTACATGTCCATAGATCTTTCAAAGTTGCTACCCAGGTTGATAGGGTTGTTAAGAAGGAGTATGGTGTGATGGCTTTTATTAGCAGGGGGATTGAGTTTAAGAGTCACAAGGTAATGCTGCAACTCTATAGAGTCCTGGTTAGATGACATTGGAATATTGTGTTCAATTCTAGTTGCTTCATCTTAGGAAGGATTTAGAGAGGGTGCAGAGATTTACCAGGATGCTGCCTGGACCAGCGGGCATGTCTTATGAAGAAAGATTGAGAGGGCTAAGACTTTTCTCATTTGTGCGAAGAAGGATAGAGGCAACTTGATAGAGGTGTACAAGACAATGAGAGGCATAAATAGAGTGACTATTTAGAGACTTTTCCCAGGGCAGAAATGGCTATCACAAGAGGGCCATAATTTTAAGGTGATTGGAGGAAGATTTAGGGGAGAAATTAGAGGTTGGTTCATCACACAGATAGTGGTGGGTGTGTGGAATGCACTGCCAGCAGTGGTATTAGAGTCAGATACATTAGGGACATGTAAGCGACTCTTGGATAGGCACATGGATGACAGTAAAATGTAGGGTAAGTAGATTAGTTTGACGTTAGAGTAGGATAAAAGATTGGCACAACATCGAGGGCCGAAGGGCCTGTACTGTACTGTTCTATATTGTACGTTCTACATCCTTTTTAAAATGTGGTTTATATAGTTAATGCTATCAGCTGTGTAAACACAGTACATGCTATATATATATATGCATGCTACAGTACACCATGGAATGAGCACTGATCACAATGGATAGTTTCATACATGGATTAGACTTACCTCAGGTAAGACCTCTTTACAAAGAGGACATTTTGGACTGTGATCTATGCACCGCTCAACACACTTAAGACAAAATGTGTGCCCGCATGGCGTGGTGATGGGCTCATAGTACAGCCTAAAAGAAAACAAAATAAACAAACGCAGACCACAAGCATCTTGCGACAGAGGTAAGATATGGAAACTATTGTCAGGGCAGAAATGTAAACTTTCTTTTAAAATGCTGATTAAGGGCTGGGATGTTAGTGCTCAGGGAATGGGAAATTCTCATTTCAATGACCCAGGGGCAGCATCCAGCACTCTCCCAGGAAAAGTGAAAGATGGGCAGATTCATAGCAAAGCTCCCTTTCACTCTAAAATAAAACGAAGGACTGCGGATGCTTGTGACCTGAAGCAAAAACTCCACAGAACTACTGCGCCTCTCCAGCAATTTCTGCTTTTGGTCCCCTTCTCACTGCTGCAACCTCAGGTGAAAACACTTCATGCACGACAGTGAATGTTGGACCATTACCTTCAGCAGAGATTGCACAGGTGCCAATTAATGCTAAACTCAGGACAGATTTTTACCCATGTCTGATACACACTGCTCAAACTCACTGTACACTGAAGCCAAGCAGCCAGCAGCAGAGAATTTCAACTCCATAACCTCGGCTAGATCTGAGCCCCAGTCTCAGAATTGAGAATCCATTGTCTAACCTACTGCATCACACAGTTTACTTGTACAAACACTTAAATGCTATTTTAAGTGAACCAGTTAAATAAAGTCATACAGCAGTTGAAAAGAAAACGCTATGTCATTGGTTTTAATCCATACTTTACCTTACATTCAAATTAGCTGCTGTTTAATTTTTGAGTTAATGAAGAAAGTGTTTTGGCAACTGAGTTTTTTTCATTCATTCATGGGATCTGGATGTCAACAGCAAGGCCAGTATTTATTGCCCATCCCTAATTTGCCCAGAGGGCAGTTGAGAGTCAACTACGTTGCTGTGGGTGTGAAGTCACATGTAGGCCAGACTCTTATGCATGTCTGAAATACAGGAGTTTTAAATTATTGTAAGTGGTCCTGCAGAGGCAGAACCATATTTTGACTCCTAATTGCAAATCTAAATATAATTAAGCCAGTGTTTTTTACATATTCATTAGGGAATAAAGAGATCACGGATGTCTAAACCAGTGCCCCACTCTCGGACTTAAAAATGAAGGAAGGTATATTTATAACACAATCAAAAGACCCAAATGCGAGCTTGATAATACTTCTAAGTCAAGCCAACGGTAGGAGATAAAAGCCGGAGAGATTGTGAGTCAGGCATGGGATGGACGGAACATCAGAGACTCTAACATCACTAACTATAGCTCCAGGCCATGATGCGCATGTTGCCATCACAATTCAGATGTTTTGAGCAAAGTGTAACTAACCAACACCACAATGGGATCAAGACAAGACTACAAGTGATCATTCCTTTGCTAAGATATTTGATAACCCTGAGGGGCACACTTGTCAGAAACCTTATGTCTTGCTGTACTGTATTGCAACAGTGACTAAATCCCCATCCATCAGTTCACAGCAATAAAAAGGATTAAACTAGTGAGTAAAAGCCTATCAATTCTAAACTAGCTGGGTTGTTAGGAATATTTGCAACTAATTCTGGGACAAGTCACTCTCAGTGCGGCCAACAGTATTTCTTTGGTTGTTTCTGCTTCTTGGTCATCCTACCTCATGTCCAGCACCATGAAAAATACACTAGCAGCATCCATTCTTCAAACCTACCCAATACATTGCAGGCATTGATCTTGGATCTTCAGTAAAATTGTTGTTTCATGTCCAAGCCATGCTTGCGTTATTTCACTCTTGGCTCTGACCATCCTAGAGACTCACACTATTCCTCTCAAACAAATCATTTCTGCTCTATCCGATCGGCCCTAACTTTCTCTGATCATTCTCTTATTCCTTACGTATGAGTAAAATGCCTTTGCGTTCACCCTAATCCTTCTTGCTAAGCCTTTTTTGTGCCCCCTCCTGGCTCTCCTCAGTTCATTTCTGAGATAGTGGAGGGAACTTGTGCGTGGAGTCTGAGCAGATAGGGGAAGCCCTAAATGAGCTTTTTGCTTCGGTTTTCACCGAGTAAAGGGACCTTGTTGTGAATGAAAACTTTGAGGAGCTGGGAAACAGTCTTGACCAAATCAAGATTGATGAAATTGATGTGCTGGAAATTTTGGAAAACATTAAGATTGATAAGTCCCCAGGGCCAGATCAGATTTATCCTAGGCTGCTCCGGGAAGCAAGAAAGGAGGTTGCTAAGCCGTTGACGAGGATATTTGCCTCCTCACTCTCCACGGGAGTCGTACCGGAGGATTGCAAGGAGGTGAATGTTGTTCCTCTTTTCAAGAAGGGTAATAGGGAAATCTCTGGCAATTACAGACCCATCAGTCTTACGTCTGTGGTCAGCAAAGTTTTGGAAAGGATTCTGAGGGATAGGATTTATGACTATTTGGCAAAGCACAGTGTGATTAAAGGCAGTCAGCATGGCTCTGTGAGGGGCAGGCCAAGCCTCACAAATCTTATTGAGTTCTTTGAGGAGATGACAAGACAGGTGGATGAAGGTCGAGCAGTGGATGTGGTGTATACGGACTTCAGCAAGGCATTTGATAAGGTTCCCCATGGTAGGCTCATTCATAAAGTCAGGATGCATGGGATAAGGGGAATTTGGCTTTCTGGATTCAGAATTGGCTGGCTGACAGAAGGCAGAGAGTGGTTGTAGATGGAAAGTATTCTGCCTGGAGGTCAGTATTGAGTGGGGTCCCGCAGGGTTCTGTTCTTAGGCCTTTGCTCTTTGTAGTTTTAAAAATGACTTGGATGAGGAGGTTGAGGGGTGGGTTTGTAAATTTGCAGATGACACAAAGGTTGTAGGTGTGATCGATAGTATCGAGAGCTATTGTAGGCTGCAGCGCGACATAGACAGGATGCAGAGCTGGGCTGGGAAATGGCAGATGGAGTTCAACCTGGATAAATGCGCAGTGATGCATTTTGGACGATTGAACTCAAATGTTGAATATAAGATTAAAGAAAGGATTCTTGGCAGAGTGGAGGAACAGAGGGATCTGGGTGTGCAAGTACATAGAGCCCTCAGTTGCCACCCAAGTGGATAGGGTTGTTAAGAATACACATGGTGTTTTGTCTTTCATTAACAGGAGGATCGCGTTTAAGAGCCACGAGGTTTTGCTGCAGCTCTACAAGTCCCTGATGAGACCACACTTGAAATATTGTGTCCAGTTCTGGTCGCCCTACTATAGGAAAGATACAGAGGCTTTGGAGAGGGTGCAAATAAGGTTTACCAGGATGCTGCCTGGACTGGAAGGTTTGTCTTATGAAGAAAGGTTGAATAAGCTCAGGCATTTCTCTCTGGAGAGAAGGAGGAAGAGAGGAGACCTGATCGAGGTATACAAGATAATGAGTGGAATAGATAGAGTCAATAGCCAGAGATGTTTCCCCAGGGCAGGATTGACTGGTACGAGGAGTCATAGTTTGAAGAGATAAGGGAGGAAGGTATAAAGGAGATGTCAGAGGTAGGTTCTTTACGCAGAGATTTGTGAATGCATGGAATGCGTTCCAGCAGTGGTGGTTGAAGCAGTCATTTGGTGCATTTAAGCAACTGCTGGACACGGAGAGCAGTGGGTTGAGGGGTGTGTAGGTTATTATATTTTACACAAGGATTAAACCTTGGGACAACATCGTGGGCCAAAGGACCTGTTCTGTACTGTACTTTTCTATGTTCTATGTGATAGACTCATTTCCTTGTTTTCCAGTAAAAAGATCTCTGGTCTTTCCAAAACTTTCCAAAAACAGTAGCAGTTAGTCTCACATACACCTCCAATTCTCTAGTATGAATCCATACAAATATTCTCACTGTCCAACTGCATTCCAACTATAATCTCTTCATACTTCATGACTGACTGGCTGATGTGGTTTTATTTTTCCTAATAATGTATATAGGATAAGGGTTTTCTGTGATTTGGAAGGAATAGATAGGCTGTTTTATTTTCATTTGAGCAGTGAATGTTGGGGGATTTTTAACAAAGATTGTAAAGGAGATTGAGGTGGTTAAGTAGTGAGAAAGGTTTTACTGGATGGAGGGTTAGTAACCAAAGGACACAGATAATAGGCAAATAAATGTCTGCGTGGGTTTCCTCCGGGTGCTCCGGTTTCCTCCCACAGTCCAAAGATGTGCAGGTTAGGTGAATTGGCCATGCTGAATTGCCCATGGTGTTAGGTAGGGGGTAGGTGTGGGGGTATGGGTGGGTTTCGCTTCGGCGGGTCGGTGTGGACTTGTTGGGCCGAAGGGCCTGTTTCCACACTGTAATCTAATCTAATCTAAAAAAAAACACTGACAGGAAAAAAAATGAAAAAAAATGTGATACGTGTTATAATCTGGAAAACAATACATGAAAGAATAGTAAAATATTAAATTGTGCCTTTCAAAGTGAATTTGATAAATATGTGTAAGTGAATAACATTCAGGACAATGTGTGTAAGCAGGGGAGTGGGATAGATAAGAGTCATAGAGATGTACAGCATGGAAACAGACCCTTTGGTCCAACCTGTCCATGCCGATCAGATATCCCAACCCAATCTAGTCCCACCTGCCAGCATCCGGCCATATCCCTCCAAACCCTTCCTATTCATATACCCATCCAAATGCCTCTTAAATGTTGCAATTGTACCAGCCTCCACCACATCCTCTGGCAGCTCATTCCATACACGTACCACCCTCTGCGTGAAAAAGTTGCCCCTTAGGTCTCTTGTATATCTTTCCCCTCTCACCCTAAACCTATGCCCTCTAGTTCTGGACTCCCCCAACCCAGGGAAAAGACTTTGCCTATTTACCCTATCCATGCCCCTCATAATTTTGTAAATCTCTATAAGGTCACCCCTCAGCCTCCGACGCTCCAGGAAAAATAGCCCCAGCCTGTTCAGCCTCTTCCTATAGCTCAAATCCTCCAACCCTGGCAACATCCTTGTCAATCTTTTCTGAACTCTTTTAAGTTTCACAACATCCTTCCGATAGGAAGGAGACCAGAATTGCACACAATATTCCAAAAGCGGCCTAACCAATGTCCTCCCAACATGACCTCCCAACTCCTGTACTCAATACTCTGACCAATAAAAGAAACATACCAAACACCTTCTTTACTATCCTATCTACCTGCAACTCCACTTTCAAGGGGCTATGAACCTGCACTCCGAGGTCTCTTTGTTCAGCAACATTCCCTGGGACATTACCATTATGCGTATCAGTCCTACTAAGATTTGCTTTCCCAAAATGCAGCACCTCGCATTTATCTGTATTAAACTCCATCTGTCACTTCTCAGCCTATTGGCCCATCTGGTCCAGATCCTGTAGTATTCGGAGGTAACCCTCTTTGCGTGTACTACACCTCCAATTTTGGTGTCATCTGCAAACTTACTAACTGTAAATTAGCTTCCTTTAGAGATATGACTGTGTAGAGATGTGGCCTCCTTATGTTGTGCACGTCGCTATAGAATTAAAATGATCTGCTCTCTCTGTGTACCTTATTAATTATCCTCCAATAAGCTTGTTTGATACTGCTACAAGGTCAAGTTGAATGTCATCAGCAAATTTGAAATTGTTTAAAAATCATCCTACGTAGTAAACAGTTCTGAGATGATTTGCAGTTCAAGAAGAATAAATATTGTACGTGGTTTGGGATAATACTGCTTCATTGAATCCCTACAATGTGGAAACAGGCTATTCAGCCCAACAAGCCTACACTGACCCTCAGAAGAGTAACCCACCCAGACCCATTCCCCAAACTAATGCACCTAGCAGACACATCCCTGAATACTAGGGGTAATTTCCCATGGCCATTTGACCTAGCTTGCACATCTTTGGACTGTAGGAGGAAACTCACACAGAGACAGGGAGAATGTGCAAACTCCACACAGACATTCTGCCCAAGGCTGGAATTGAACCTGGATCCCTGACACTGAGGCAGCAGTGCTAACCATTGAGCCACTGTGCCACCCCACTGCTGCTAAGGAAAATGCATATTTGTTAATAGCTTTTGAAGAGTTTTTCCCAAATTATTCTCAAGCCAGACCCCAGCTTGTCAATAAAACATTAATGTTTGTGCTTTATCATTGATGTCTGCATATTATAGATCAATGCATGCTGCCTCATATACACATGAAAATTTGAAATTTTAAACTGATTTCTGTAATTACTAAGCACTCGATTCCTATAGGTTTCAGCCAAGCTTTTTATATTTCCAGGTGACAAAAGACTCAGTGACGTCCTCTCTCCTCATTCTCCATCACTCCTGTCACTCTCTAAATCCCTTTCACAACCTCCGCATGTCCCAAGGCACTTTATAGCAAACTTGCATGCTGTGTACAAACAGAGGAAGGCAGTGGTGCAGTAGTAATATTACTGAATTCTCTAATCTTGAGACAAAGACTTACATCTGGAAACATGGCTTCACATCCTACTGTGGATTCTGTCATTTATTAAATTTGGAATTGAAAGCTAGTCTCAGGAACGCTGTCTCATTTTTACTGTATCAGTTGTGTATGGTAGAAATGACAAATAAAGCTACTCTATTGTAGTGCCATCATCAATCATTGTAAAATACCATTCACTTAACTCATGCCCTCTCAGGAAGGAATCTGCCAAATTTATCTGGTTGTGCTGACATCACCTCAGCAATATTGTTGATGCTTGATCTCCCTCTAGAATGGCACCAACTAGTCAATCAGCTCAAGGGCAATTAGGGATGGGCAACAAATGCTGGCCTTGCCAGTGACTCCCACACCCCATGAAAGAACAATGGCCTCTTTTGAAATATAGGAAATGTAGCAGTCAATCTATATAGCAAATGTGTACACAAACGCAATGTGATAATTACCAGAAAATCTACAAAGTTGCTGCATGGTCGCAATCACATTTCAGCTTCTAGAAACTTGCTGTGTGCAAATTGGTCACTACAATTCTTATAATGCACAAGTATTTCATTTTACTTAATGTGTTTTGAGAGGTCAAGGTCTTGTAAGGTGCTATATAAATACAAGTCAATGATTCTGAAGATTAGGTTCCCAACAGTGTGGAAACAGGCCCTTCGGCCCAACAAGTCCACACTGATCCTCTGAAGAGTAACCCCACCCCCGGACCCATTTCCCTCTGAATGATGCACCTAATGCTATGGGCAATTTAGAATTGCCAATTCACCTGAACTGCACATCTTTGAAGTGTGGGAGGAAACGCATACAGTCACAGGAATTGAACCAGGGTCCCTGGCACTATGAGGCAGCAGTGCTAACTACAGAGCCACCATAGTCAGTCAATCAGAGAGAGTCAAGAAAGAAATGAGTCAAGTAGAATGATAACGTTTGCATGCAAAGAATAGTGGGGATTAGCACGTACCTCATACATAGGGAGCACTCCAGGTCAAACGCATCAACAAGCTTTGGTAAGGTATCTTGTTCTCTCCTGGGACTCTGTGACCTGGCTACATGTTTGAATAAAACATGTTAAATTACATAAGTCAAACAGTGTGACATTAAGCAGAATATAAATTATCTTTTTTGAATACTGAAACATAATAATGATATAACATAACATTTATCAACTATTAAATATCAACAATGAGAAAA
Source organism: Chiloscyllium plagiosum (assembly GCF_004010195.1). Classification (NCBI taxonomy): domain Eukaryota; kingdom Metazoa; phylum Chordata; class Chondrichthyes; order Orectolobiformes; family Hemiscylliidae; genus Chiloscyllium; species Chiloscyllium plagiosum. Next base: position 71,208,919 of record NC_057724.1, on the reverse strand, counting down.
ACCTTTGTTCGTGAGATGTTTTGAATTTAGAATCCTTATTTACTTAAGATTACAATGAAGGAAATGGATTTTTCTGGTGCTAGAACTGACCAGAATTGGAGTATGATCAGTGGAAGATTGGCCACCACGAGTGATTTTCATGGATAAAAATGGATGGAATGGTGCAACATGGTTCTTAAAAGTACAAGAACAAGTTATGGAAATTTTTTAAAGTTATAAGACATAATGAACAATACAGCACAGGAAGAGGCCTTTCAGTTGCCCAAGCCTGCACCAATTCCTGGTGCCACTACTTATTGCCCATACGTAGTTTCAACCCTCTGTCCGCTTCCTGCTCATGTGTCAATCAAGATATGTCTTAAATGTTGCTAATATGCCTGCTTCCACCACCATCACCAGCAGTGCATTCCAGGCACCCACCACCCTCTGTGTGAAAAAACTTCCGTCATTCTCCCTTAACTTTCTCCCTGTCACCTAAAGAAAATTTTATAATGGTCCAGTTAACCACTGATCTCATGTATAAGTGGAGAGAATTGCTGAATGCCATGTTGAAAATGATGAAAACCCCAGGTTCAAAGAACAAAACTTAACCAAGTCATGTATGCACCCTAACATGTACTCAACCCCAAGGTACCTCGCTTATTGCATTTGGTGTAGCCTTCAGTTGTTCCAGGTTCTTCTTCTTTAAAAGCACTGTGCTTTGTTTTCAAAGTATTCTTCTTTTCAGAAATCTTCAAGGCTGGTTCTGTGGACAAATTCTTCAAGGTGTCTTGATTTTCACTCATTACTTGAGCTGGTTTTGTTGAGTTACAGTAGGAGTGGGACTTCCATTCCTGTTTGGTTTCAAAGCCAGTTGTATCGACATTTACCTTGAAGAGACAAAATGATGTAATTATAAAAAGAAACAGAATCTGACATTGAATAAATAAAGCTCTTTATTAATCGAACAATACCCTGAAAGAATTGCATTTTTGCCCATGAGTCCATATGAAATAATCCATCACTGAATTATCATTCAAAAGTTAAACACAGCAGATACTGAAAACCTGAAATAAACATGTAGACTGCTGGAAATACATAAGGCATACTGCACCTGGCAAGAGAGAAACAGAGTTAACATTTCAAGCTGAGATCCTGAGCTAACTGTGTTTCACTTTCAACAGAATTACCATGGCTGTTTAGTTGGTGGATAGAGTTCAATCAGACAATTTCAAGATCAATATAAAAACCAAAAGAACTACAGATGCTGTAAATCAGAAACCAGTTCTAGGAAGGGTTACTCGACCCAAAAAGTTAACTCTGATTTCTCTCCACAGATACTGCCAGACCTGTTGAGCTTTTCCAGCAATTTTGTTTTTGCTCAGTAGGAATATAGGAAGGGTTTAGAGGGATGTGGGCCATTGCAGGCTCGATTTCCTGTAGTTATTATATTTCAATAGTTTAAGATTTTTTTTGATTCATAGGAAGGGTTTAGAGGGATGTGGGCCAAATGCTGGCAAATGGAACTCGATTAATTGAGGTTATCTGGTGAGCATGGATGGGTTAGTCCAAAGGGTCTGTTTCCATACTGTACAACTCCATGACCTGTTAACAGCACCAGGCAGGAAGTGGGGATATCTCTCCCTCTAACAGATTTTTGCCTTTGAATACTGCTGAGTCAGGTGGTTTCTCAGGGGAATACAGTCAAAGCCAAGGCCCAGGCACCAGGAGTGGCCCAGCTGAATGTTTGGTGGAGACAGAGATGCCCAAAAACACAGTCTGAGAGCAATAGTGACAGGACATTCTATTGTAAGGGGAACAGACGGACATTTCTACAGCCGTTGACATGACACCAGGATGGTCCATTGTCTCCCTGGTTCCAGGATCAAGGATGTCACTGAGACATTGCATGATAATCTTAAGGACAAGGGAGAACAGCTAGAGGTCATTATCGATTTACCTATTTATAAATTTATTGTACCAAATGACATAGTTAAAAAGAGGTCTTGCAATCAGAATATATGGAGCGAGAAACATGATTCAGGGGGACACAGATCTTAGCAGGGAGACACGAGTGAGGAAACAAAGATGGAAATTAAAGATAAAAAAGTGGAAAGCAACATTAAAAGACAGAGGAAATAAGCACTAGCACCAAATAGGGCTGGAGTACAAAGAACAAGTGTAAAAATGTCAAAAAGACAAGTCTAAAGATATTATATTTGAATACACAGAGCTTTCACAATAAGGCAGATGAGTTAACAGCACAAATAATTATAGACAGGTACAATATGATTACAATTAGGGAGAAACGGCTCTGGGTTGAGAACAGAAGGTCCAAGGACATGCAATCCTTAGGAAGGTGGAAAAGACAAAAAATGGAAAAGGAGGTAGGGTGGCATTATTACTGAAAGCGGAAACTAGTGCAATTGTGAAATCAGATGTAGCACAAGAAATCGAGACGTGGAATCAGTCTGGATGGAGCTAAGAAGTAACAAGAGCAGGAAACATTAATGAGAATTATCTGCGGAAATCAAAACTGTAATGGTGAGGTAGGGGATGGCATTAAACAGGATATTAGAGATGCATGCATCAAGGCTGATATAGTAATCATGAATGATCTTATTCTACCTATAGACTGGGGAACACTTTCGAAATAATATTATGGCTTATGAATTCCTGGAGTACACATAGATGGATTATTATAACAGTGTTTTGATGAATCAATTTGGGGCAGACTATCTTTGATTTGGTTTTGTGCGATGTGACGGGGTTAATTTACGATGTTGTTGTGAGAAGGCATTTTGGAAAAAGTTCCAGTTGCATTGTAGAATTCTTCAAAGGAATAGAAAATGAAGTCATCTAATCCAAACCTATGGTCCTAAATCTAAACAAAGGAAAGTACAAAGGTATTGATGGGTGAGTTGGCTGTGGTAGATTGGGTAACTTCATTAAAAGCCATGTCAGTGGACTGACAATGGTTAATATGATGTGGAGGTGCTGGCGTTGGACTGGGGTGGACAAAGTTAAAAATCACACAACACCCGGTTATAGTCCAACAGGTTTATTTGGAAGCACTAGCTTCCACAGCACTGCTCCTTTATCAGACAGCTGTGAAGTAGGATAATAAGATACAGAATTTATTAGAAAAATGACAGTATCATGCAACTGAAACATCTTTTGCACAAACCTAGATTGCTGTTAAGTCTCTCATCTTTTCGAATGGGTTACAGGTTTCGGTTCATTAATATGTAAATCTCAGGACTTCTTTGTTATCTCCAGAATGTGACTGGAAATAGGTTCTGAGATTTACATATTAATGAACCAAAACCTGCAACCCATTCTAAAAGATGAAAGACTTAACAGCAATCTAGGTTTAATAAATCATTTCAGTTGCATGACACTGTGATCTTTTGCTATAAATTCTATGTCTTATGATCCTGCTCCACAGCTACCTGATGAAGGAGCAGCGGTCTGAAAGTTAGTACTTCCAAATAAACCTGATGGTTAATATGTAAGGAGCAAATGCATGCTTTCCATCAGTTATACATTCCTTTTGGGCATTGACAGATCATGGCCCAGCCATGATTAACAAAAGGAGTTACAGAGTCAGAGAGTCATAGAGATGCACAGCACGGAAACAGACCCTTCGGTCCAACTAGTCTATGCCGACCAGATATCCCAACCTAATCTAGCCCCATTTGCCAGCACTTGGCCAATATCTCTCCAAACACTTCCTATTCATATACCTATCCAGATGCGTTTTAAATGTTGCAATTGTACCAGCCTCCACCACATGCTCTGGTAGCTCATTCCATACACGCACCACCCTCTGCATGAAAACGCTGTGTCTTAGATCCCTTTTATTTTTTTCCACTCTCACCCTAAACCTATGCCCTCTGGTTCTGGACTCCCCAACCCCAGGGAAAAGACTTTGTCTATTTATCCTATCCATGCCCCTCATGATTTTATAAACCTCTATAAGGTCACCCCTCAGCCTCCGACGCTCCAGGAAAAACAGCACCAGCCTATTCAACCTCTCCCTTTCGCTCAAGTCCTCCAACCCTGGCAACATACTTGTAAATCTTTTCTGAACCCTTTCAAGTTTCACAATATCCTCCTGATAGGAACTGGACACAATATTCCAAAAGTGGCCTAACCAATCTAAGATCTCTTTGTTCAGCAACACTCCCTGGGAGCTCACCACTAAGTGTATAAGTGCTGCTAAGATTTGCTTTCCCAAAATGCAGCACCTCACATTTATCTAGATTAAACTCCATTTGTCACTCCTCAGCCCATTGGCCCATCTGATCAAGATCCCTTTGTAATCTGATATAACCTTCTATGCTGGCCAGTACACTTCCAATTTTGGCGTCATCTGCAAATTTACTAACTATACCTCTTGTGCTCACATCCAAATCATTTATATAAATGATGAAACATAGCAGAACCAGCACTAATCCTTGTGCCACATCACTGGTCAAAGACTTCCAGTCTGAAAAACAACCCAACACCACCCTCTGTCTTCTACCTTTGAGCCAGTTCTGTGTCCAAATGGCTTGTTCTCCCTGTATTCCATGAGATCTAACCTTGCTAACCAGTCTCCCATGGGGAACCTTGTTGAACGCCTTACTGAAGTTCATATAGATCACATCTACTGCTCTACCCTCATAAATCCTCGTTACTTTTTCAAAAAACTCAATCAAATCCGGGAGACATGATTTCCCATGGACAAAGCCATGTTGACTATCCCGAATCAGTCCTTGCCTTCCCAAATATGCGTAAAACCTGTCCCTCAGGATTCCCTCCAATAACGTGCCTACCACTGATGTCAGACTCACTGGTCTATAGTTCCCTGGCTTGTCTTTACCGTCCTTCTTAAACAGTGGCACCACATTAGCCAACCTCCAGTACTCTGGAACCTCACCTGTGACTATCGATGATACAAATATCTCAGCAAGGGACCCGGCAATCACTTCTCTAGCTTCCCACAGAGTTCTAGGGTACACCTGATCAGGTCCTGGGGATTTATCCACTTTTATTCATTTTAAGACATCCAACACTTCCTCCTCTGTAATATGGACATTTTTCAAGATGTCACCATCTATTTCCCCACATTCTATATTTACCATGTCCTTCTCCACAGTAAATACTGATACAAAATATTTGTTTAGTATCTCCCCTATCTCCTGCGGTTCCACAAACAGGCTGCCTTGCTGAGCTTTGAGGGTTAAAAATGTGTTGCTGGAAAAGCGCAGCAGGTCATGCAGCATCAAAGGAACAGGAGAATCGACATTTTGGGCATAAGCCCTTCTTCAGGAATGAGGAGGGTGTGCCAAGCAGCCTAGGATAAAAAGGTAGGGAGGAGGGACTTGGGAGAGGGGTGTTGGGAATACGATAGGTGGAAGGAGGTTAAGGTGAGGGTGATAGCCCAGACAGGGGGTGGGGGCGGAGAGGTCGGGAAGAAGATTGCAGGTCAAGAAGGCGGTGCTGAGTCTGAGGGTTGGGACTGAGAAAAGGTGGGGGGAGGGGAAATGAGAAAGCTGGAGAAATCTGCATTCATCCCTTGTGGTTGGAAGGTTCCTAGGCAGAAGATGAGTTGCTCTTCCTCCAGATATCGTGTTGCCATGGTCGAGGGGCCCTATTCTCTCCCTAATTACCCTTTTGTCCTTAATATGTTTGTAAAAACCCTTTGGATTCTCCTTAATTCCATTTGCCAAAGCTATCTTATGTCCCCTTTTTGCCCTGCTAATTTCCCTCATAAGTATACTCCTACTGCCTTTATACTTTAAGGATTTACTCGATCTCTCCTGTCTATACCTTACATATGCTTCCTTCTCTTTCTTAACCAAACCCACAATTTCTCTCATCATCCAGCAATCTCTACATCTACCAGCCTTTCCTTCCAACCTAAAGGAATATACTGTCTCTGGACACATGTTATCTCATTTCTGAAGGCTTCCCATTTTCCAGCCATCTCTTTCATTAGATTCAAAGAAGGGCTGCTCGAAAAATTGGCAAGCCTGAGAACATATAGTTTATAATTCAGTGAAATAGGACAAAGGTTAATTAAGAGGGGAAAAACAGAGTATGAGAGTAAATGTGCAAGGCACATAAAAGCAGACTATAAGATTGTCCATAAATACTGAGAAAGAAAAAAGATTAGTTTATCAATTTAGGTCCCTTTTAGACTGAATCAGGAAAACTGATAATGGAGAACCAGGAAATGGCACAGCAATTAAACAACTACTTCAGTTCTGACTTCAATGAAGAAGACATAAATAAATTCCCAGAATTGCTGGGGAAGTAAGGTCTTATAGAAAGGGGGAATTGATGAAAATTAGTATTAGGCAAAAATGAGTGCTGAAATTTATGCAATTGAAGACTGATGATTCCCTAGGCTCCTAACAGAGGTGGCTACAGAAGTAATGAATGTGTTTGCCTTCAAAATGTTTGTAGATTCTGGGACAGTCCTGGCAGTTTGGAGAACGGCAAATGTTTAAAAAAGGAGGGAGGGAGAAAACTGGGAATTACAGACCAGGTCGCCTAACATCAGTAGAGGGAAAATATTTGAATCTATTCTAAAGAATGTGATAGTAGGGCAATTAAAAATACCAATAGAAAGTTAGCATGGATATATAAATGAGAAATCATGGTTGACACACCTACTAGAGTTTTTTTTGAGGATGTAACAAGTACAAAAGATGAAGGAGAGCCAGTAGATGTTGTGTATTTGGATTTTCAGAAAGTCTTTGATAAAAATAACAGGTCATTGCACAAAATCAAAGCACATGGGTTGGTGGGAACGGACGAGCGTGGATTAGGAATTGCTTAGTAGACAAAAAAAAAGAAAATAAATGGATCATTTTCAAAGTGGAAAATAGTGACAAGTGAGGTCCAACAGGAATCAATGCTTTACAAGCTTGCGAATGACTCAAAACTAGCTGCGAGTCAGAACGATGAAGAGGACATATAGCGGGCTCATGGAAATCTAGACCAGTCAGAGAGTGGGTACATACATAGCAAATGCTGTGCAACTTGGACAATTGGTTGGGAATACAGAATGGCAGAGTATTATTTAGTTAGTGACAGATGGGTTAAGGTTAATATACAAAGGAACCTCTTGCACACTGGTCACTGAAATTTAGCACATTGTGCAGCAAGCAGTTAGGAAAGCAAATGGTATGTTAGCCTTTATTGCAGGAGGGTTTAGAACAGAAGCAGGGAAATCTTACTGCCACTGTACAGGGCCTAAGTGAAACCACACCTGGAGTATCATGTGCAGTTTTGGTCTCCTTATCGAAGGAAAGACATAACTGCCATTGAGACCGAAGGTTAACAAGACTGATTCGGGGAAATGCAGGCTTTTTACACGGGGACAGGTTGTGTCATCTGGGACTGTATTCACTGAAGTTTAGAAGGTTGGGAGGAATCTCAAGGAAACAAATAAAATTCTTTCAGGGCTGGGCAGACTTGATGTAGAGGTGAGATTTTCCAGTGACTGAAGAATTTAAAATGAGGGGTTACAGGCTCAGGATAGGCTGAAATAAACCTGTGAAGTTCTTTCTCACAGGAAGATGTGGTGGTGAAGTCACTGAATATATTTCAGAAAGAAACAGATTTCTTGAAGCTGATGTGTCAAACGGCATAGGGAGAGAACGGCAGTGAAATAGAGTATCAGCCATGGTCATGTCGAATAGCACAACAGACTTAGTGGGCCAAATGGACGACTCGCCATTTTTTTTGAGGATGGCAGATCTCCTTAGCTAAAGGACATGAGTGAGTCAGATGTGTTTTCCCCAAATGATAGCTATCATATGATAGCTGAGATTAACTTTATATTACAAATTGATGAAATGAATTCAAAGTCCACCAGCTCACATGGTGGGATTCAAAACCCATGTCCCCACAGCTTTAGGCTGGGTCTCTGAATTGCAACAGGATTGTGGTTCTGTGGAACGTTAACTCTGATTTCTCTCCACAGATGCTGCCAAACCTGCTGAGCCTTTCCAGCAATTTCTGCTCTTTTTCTGATTTACGACATCCTCTTTAGTTATTTTCTTTAACATTTCCTCTAAATTACAAGCGCAATGACAATACCAGTACACCTTCAACTCCCGTCGGCATCTCCTTCTTTGTTTCAGTCAATTTATTGAATATACTCCTGTGAAGCACTTTGAAACATTTCATCATGTCAAAGGAACTATATGAATGCAGCTTTATTCATTAAGTGATTCATTAAGATTAAGAATGCTTTGAGGCATAAAGAACATTCTGAGAGCAACCTCTCTTTTCATCTTTCACTAAAGTATCTGTGTTCAGCGTGAAAATTGAAGATGTCTTATTGCACATACCTTGCACGAATTTTCAAATACATTGCTCGGATTTCTAGAATTCAGCGAGTTCAGGACAATTCCCTTAATTCGTGATCGTGGAGACATAAGCTGCATTATGTCAGGTAATCTTTGATGTATATTTTCAGCAATGGGTGAAAGCAAATCACACAGGATCTGGAAAGGAGAAATAAAGGAGCAGGATTTTTCTTTGTTTTAACAACAAAAACTGGTTTCAGCATCTATGACTTGAATTTGAATGCTGCTTTCAAGTCGTTCTGAGATTGAACTGTTCAAGTATAACTGGTTGAAAAGATATAACATTACAATTTTTCATATGTTTCATAAGCTTTAATAAATGTTAGATTTGGTTCAGGATCAAACTTCATGCTTAAAAGCATTAGATGTAAGCCAGCAGTAGACAAAAATGCTTGAGATATTGTGCTAGAAAAAATGTTATGTGCATTCAAGAATGAAATGAATTTCTATTGTTACATTCTGCACTAAGAAACAATCAAAGTTGAGTTTAGAAAAACAATCCTGCCTGAGAAAAGGGGTTAACTTTCATATAAAGGGAGTATAAAAAGTGAACACAGGAATTAGGGACAGGAGTTCACTTCCTTTATCCTACTCTTTCATTCAATAAGATTATGGCTGATCTGATTGTGGTTTCAATGCCATTCATGTCTACCCCTCATAACCTTTGACTCCCTTCACCAACAAGAGTCACTTAAGCCAATTAAGTGAGCATCAACTTAAAATTAGTACTCAAACAATAATAAGTGATATCAGAAAGCATTTTTAATACAAAGGACAGTGGAAATCTCGTATTTTTGCCCCCAATAAGCTTTTGTCTAATTGCAAGTTTAGAAGAGGTTGATAAAATTATTAAGGAATCAAATGAGTAATCAAAGTCATGATAAAGATTAGCCATAATCTAATTGAGTGGCAGAACAGACTCAAAACGTCTTTTGTTCCTAAGTAGTCTATCATTACTAACTTAATCTTAAAATATTTCAATCAAAAGTTGCGAATTTACACTAAATTATGCAGCCTTTATTTTGTATATATAATCCAAGTGTTCCAGTTTGACTATATGAATGCTTCATTACCTTTTGGGCTTCCATTTTTGCTGTTTTATTTTCTGAATCTAAAGCAATACAAATTAGATACTCCTTCAAAGCTTTGTCCATTTTCTGCAGACCTGCTAGCGCTTGTGCTTTTCTTAAATGACCCTAGCAACAAAACACACCAGTTGTTTAGGATGCACATATCGATTACCCTGCAATATAATTAAAATGTTATAATGACAAAACAAACAGAACAACGTAGAGTATTTGAGACGTTTAAAATCTCACTTTAGACCAGAAAGGCTGGATGATACAAGCAGCAGTTCCATCGCGCAGCGCATCTTCAAAGCATTTCAGACTTGCATTAATCTGTGCACGGTTGCTTAACAGCAAATGGTCTTTGGGGGCTGAAAATAAAACACAAAGATGACAAATAATTGTCACTTTATTCATTAAAATTGTCCACAGCTTCACCAAGGGCCTGTTGAGAGAATAACTCCATCTATACTTTCAACTATCATAAAAGTCAACTTCCAAGTTTCAGTATTCCTCTTTCTTGTCAGTGTTTAAGGTCAAAATAATTTAACTTTTGTTCTTTCCAACATTCCTTGTTGCTTATGTAAGGATATCTATGGATATTTCACTTGGACGTAACGTCACATATTTGTTGCTCTCTCCGTTGATTTTCAAATGGTAAATTCCATTTCCAAAGTAATTAGATTTGGATGTCCTCTTTCACTGTGGCTGGGACAAAATCCTGGAATTCCTTCCCTAATGGTAATATGGGTCTACCTACAGCACGTGGACTGCAGCAGTTCAAGAAGGCAACTCACCACCACCTTCTCGGGGAGGACAGGCAATTCCCACGAGTGAATAAAAAGAAAACTGAATTCCCACGAGTGAATAAAAAGAAAACATTCAGCCAAATGTATCTTCACCAGCTCAACAAAGAAGCCTCATTACCTAATGCCAATCTCTTGCCTTTTCCTCATAAACTTTCTTATTATTTTATCCAAATAGTCATCCAATACCCACTTGACTATCTCAATCAAACACACCAATTATTGTTAACAGGATTCAAATCTTTCAGAACGGATCCTCTGCTTCAACTTTATTCTAAAAGTTAATAATGAATCAGTGATGTTTATTGCAACATGACTCAATCAAAGAGATTGCCCATCAGTAACCTGAGAACGGAATAAAGATACAATACCGTCTCGTCATTTATAGTCATGCATAAGTAAAACAATATAAAAACGGTCACAACAAAAAGACTCTTATCAAGCAGATGCAAAACCTTTAAATATTTTTAAGGCAGAGGTAGATTGATTCATGATTACCAAAAAGATGAAAGGTTACCGGGAATGTTGGGATACACACACACATATCAAATTGAAGTGAAAATCGGTTTAGCCATCATCTTATTGAATGGTCGAGCAGTCTTGAAGAGCAGAGTAGCCTACTGTTGTTCCTTAGTTTGAATATTTGTAAATTCCAAACCATAGTACAGATGGACTCGACTGAAACAGAGTGACCACACTTGGGCAACCGTGTCATGCACCCTCACTCCAGGATTTCTGGCCATCAAAAATTCCAAATCCGGAACAAAGTAAACAGACGTGCATACCAAAACCATCTAACCATAAGGCAAAGTAGATCATTCAGGCCACTGAATCTGCTTCACCGTTCAAAAATAAAGCTGTCCTCCCCACCTGAGAATCGAACCCCAGTGTCCCGCATAACAGGCAGGGATGAGAACCCTGATGTACTGATAAGGGTCATTAGCCCTGAGTGATTCATGCCTTAAAACCAGAAATAGACAGTGATGCAAGCAAGTTGAAAACTTCATCTCAGTTACACCAACTTTACCTTCAGAATAGGAAACTTGCTTCGTTCCAAGAATATTTTTTCTTGGAAGAAGAAAGCCAGATACAAATTTGAATTTTGCTCTCCACCCACGGATATATATTTATGAACGCATAATTTATGTTAAAAGATGACTATCTTGGTTGCGACTTATTTTTCTCACTGTGACCAGACAAAAATCTGGTACATTCATCAGAAAAGGAATAAACGGAGGAGGCTATTACCCAGATCTGAAATGACAAAGTCTTCAAAAATTCATTATGCAGGTGATAAGTTTAAAATCATATGATTATGCCCATGATTGAATTGGCTACATTTTGCCAATTCTCAGCCTGCAGCACTGGATCAGGCAATCGATTCAGGCAATCAAATGAAGTGTAGCGCTCACCAAGGGATATTCCAGAATGCTGCTCTTCCTAATGCCCCTGGGTTTTTATCCTGTCCTGACACTGCCTATGGGACGGTCAGTTGCAGATGGGCTCAAAGAAAGTGTCTAGTTATGAAATTCTAGCCACCATGAGTTTTGGTGTAGGCTTGATGAGTTTGTTTATCCTTTTTTGTAATCACTGACTTGTCTTCTTCTGATTGATGCTTTCCAAAGACAATTGTAGAACCATAACTACAGCAGTGATACAGCAGTTTCTACCATATTTTTGGGTTATAATCCTCACCCCTTTTTGGAACCGTCCTGAATCAGACATATTGCATGGATAATAATTTTCAAGTTGAGGTAGAGAAAGCCAAATCCCCACCTGAGACTTCTACCATCAACACCCTTTTATATCCTTCCCCTCTTCAACTTAAAGCTATGCCCTCCAGTTTTGAATTCCTCTCCCCCAAGGAAAAGACCTTCACTATTCACCCCTTCTATGCTCCTCATGAATTTATAAACCTCTATGAAGTCACCCCTCATCCTCTGACACTCCAGGTCTATTCAGCCTCTCCCTGAAGCTCAAGCCTTCCAAACCTTGTGTCGTCCCATTTCCCTACCCCAGAATCAGTCGAAGCAAACACTCAGAGACACAGTATGATTTTACCTCCTTCACCTTTATTCCAGGCCCTGGAGGGAGACAGAACAATTGCCCATGTGCACAAAGACATGAGTTCTCGGTCTTCTCTTGAACGGCATATTCTTAAGGAAATACATCGTCACTTACAGGGAGCAGCATCCAAATAAGGCAACATCTACATTAATTGGGTGACCATTACAATCGGTGAGCATCAACAGTAAAGATTAAGCCACCTGGCATTATACAATGGATATTCTTAACCTTGTTAACTGGCATTTCATAATGGATGCTTTTCACTGTATTAATTGGCATTATATAATGGATGTTTTTCACCTCATTAACCCCTTGCCTCCAGCACCTCACTGTTTACTGCAAGTTCTTAACTGGTCAAAGTCATGCAAACTGAGCCTTTGTTACACAACCCTAAGCTTAACACTTTCACTATCTGCTCATCAGGTATACAAGAATGTTGTCAGTGAGAAAGTGTAAATCTTTTTTGAACCCTTTCAGTTTTCACAGCATCCTTCCCATCCAAAGATGTGCTGGTCAGGTGAATTAGCCAGACTAAATTGTCTATAGTATTAAGCGTTTTAATCAAGGACAAATATAGGGCAGGGAATGGGTTTGGGTTGGTTACTCTTTGGAGGGGCAGTGTGGACTTGTTGGGCCAAAGGGCCTGTTTCCATACTTTAGGGAATCTAAGCTAATCTATAGCAAGGAGATCAGAATTGCACGCAGTATTCCAAAAGTAGCCTAACCAATGTCCTGTACAGCCACAACATGACCTCCCAACTGCAGTACTCAATGCACTAACCAATAAAGGCAAGTGTACCAAACACTTCTTCACCACTCTGTCTACCCGGGACTCCACCTTTCAGGAACGATTAACCTGCACCCCAAGGTTCTTTGCAAGGTGGGATATGGGCCAAATGCTGGCAAATAGGACTAGATTAATTTAGGATTTCTTGTCAGTATGGACGAGTTGGACTGAAAGGTTTGTTTCCATGCTGTACATCCCTATGACATTATAAACCTTTTTGACAGGTTTCAATCACATTATATCAGCCCAGGTATCACAAAATTCTAGGAATCACTCTTCAGCGACTACCTCTCCAAAAAGGTATCCAAAATTCATGAGTTAGTGACACAAGACCAGGGAAGACAATATCACTTTGAAACTATATTAAAGAACAGAACTTCCAATTTACAGGTTGGTGACTCAGTCACACATAACATTATCAGTTTTAGAAAAAGGGATAAAATCCAATCTTATTTCCAATAGAGAAACCAATTTTTAAATCCAAATATCATAACTGACAGCAAAATGACTCTGACCTGGTTAAGGGAGAATTATGAGATGGAAATGTGTTGCTGGAAAAGCGCAGCAGGTCAGGCAGCATCTAGGTGCTGCCTGACCTGCTGCGCTTTTCCAGCAACACATTTCCATCTCTGATCTCCAGCACAGCAAAATGACTCTGACCTGGTTAAGGGAGAATTATCATTGCCTTTCTTGCAGTTGTACCTTAAATGAGAGATATTGGAGAAAATCCAGTAAATCTAAAAATCCAATGTGTTTATCCATTTTATTTATAAATGTTTCTAAATGACAATGAGGGATTGTTACATATGATTAAGGAATCAAAGTAAAATATAAATAATTCATAATTATGACTATCATAGAAGGCTATTGCACTCTTGTTCGAAGGCTGTCCCCCATTTTTTTCAAAAAAGGCAATGTTTTAAAAGACATTTGGCTAAGTACATGTATAAGAAATGTTTGGAGAGATATGGACCAAAAGTAGGCAGGTGGGACTAGTTTAGCTTGGGATTGTGGTCAACATGGACTGGTGGGACCGAAGGGTCGGTTTCCACGCTGTATGACTCAATGACACTATAACCATTTCTTCCTACAAAACTTCAACACTGCTAAAAAGAAAGACATGTTGCTGAAGTTTTTAAACTTTGCATTCATCGGGGCAAATGCTCAAGAAAGCCAAATGTCAAAGGAATACAACGATTTCAGTAACCTCTCTCTCTTTACAGCCACATTCAATGTTGTATTACTGTAAATTTCCAGGAAAGATCTGTGTTTCTTTGCTAGCTCAGGAAACCAGTTTTGAAGCAGAGTAGGAAGCTAATGATGGTTAAATGTGAATAATGCATTGGACTGTGTTTGAAGATTAAGGAATTAGTAACTTAGTTTGGATTTAGATTTGTCAAAAAAATCAAATGACCGTGATTTAGGGTTATCAGCATAAAATTATTCTGTCAAATGTTACACAGCGATAGCTGGCAAAACTATTTTCTCAATATTTTACTTTGCAATAAGTGTTGTGACTTTGGAAGTGAATCCATTGTTAGGCTAATGAGCTTCTTCTTAAAAGACTGCTCTGTTTAGGAGCATGAGGTAAACGGTATTAGGAAGATCAAACCTTAACTTTTTAAGCTTTGAAGTATTGATTCTTTCATGTTGCTGGGCGCATTATAGAAGGATAAAGTGTGGTCCAAAATAACGTTTTAGAACTGTTAATGAGTGCGATTATCCGCCTTTTAAAAACCTCTTTGAGAGAGGCGTCTAACTGGGAAGTTGTTACTGCGACAGAATGTTCCTAAAGCCATATCTTTTTAACATTTCCTATTTTAAATTCATTCAAAACACGCACAAAAACGCAGTATAGAAACCGATTTGCAAATAAAAAGCTTCAGGTATTAAACTGTCTGTTTGACCCAATTTTCCCACCCAGGTTACACAACTGTTAGTCTCCAAACCTAGGACTCTGACAAACGGCCAGTAGGCAGGACCTTATGCAACACACCCTGATAACTCCAGAGGTTTGCTGGAGAAACTCAGCAAGTCTGCTAGCCTCTGTGGACAGAGACACAGAGGTAACGTTTCGAGTCCAGTGTGGATTCCGAGGAAGAGTCTCGCCATCAGACCCGCTGAGTTTCCCCAACAAACTCTGGGTCTATTTCAAAATTTCCAGCATCCGGAATACTTCGAGCTTTTTTTTTTAACCTTTCCATTAACCTCCGGGAAACACTCTCCCAATGCCCGCTCCCATTAAATTTCGACCTGGTCATTTAAAAAAAAACACCATCAGGTTTATTTTGCCAGTGACAATTTAGGGTTGAGCTCCCTCACTACATTATGTCAAACTTAAACGTGCAACAACATGAAAAAAAAAACCCACTTCAACCATCTCCCTTTTGAAATGAATGCTGAGCAACTTGTAGACTTTCAGAAGTTTTAAGAACGGTCGCCCCCAAATTCACACACTCCCGAAGAACTGAAGGCAGCAGCTGACACACAGAATGAACAGCAAGACATTACCTAATACAATAGCTTGATGATATTTCTCTAAGGCAGCCAGGGGTTTGTTTTTCTTATATAAGCTGTTGCCTTCGTGTCGGAGGGCGAGTGCTCTGGTCTCCGTCACGAAGTATTTGCCTAAGAAACTGTTCAGGACCACGTTGACTCTGTAGGGTCCGGCCGTGGGGACTCTCTCCTTGCAAACTTTGCAGCAAGCCCTTACGCTGTCCCGCTCCTTCTCCAAGCAGTTTTTGCAGTAAGTGTGTCCGCAGCGGAGAGTGACCGGCTCGAACAAGGTGCCCGTACAGCAGCGGCAGCTCAGCAAGCCCACGCCCGGAGGATCGCCCTCTCCCCAGCCCTGACTGACCCTCAGGCTCCGGGCGAGGTAAGCCACCAGTTCGCCCAGGTGCTCGGCTCGCAGGCTGCCCTGAGCCGACAGGAGCTGGTACTCCTGGAGCGCCTCGCTCAGCCTCTCCGCCAGCACCAGGCAGCGGGCACGTCTCAAGCGGATCTCCTCCGGGTCGCCCCCCGCCTGCTGCTGCTGCCTGGCCCGCAGCTGCCGCTGGTAGATCTCGGCGGCCAGTTGGAACTCCCTCGCCTCCGTAGCCAGCTCCAGCATCACGTCCAGACCCCTTCCTTGTGAACCCATGGCTGGAGTAAACCAGGGGATGGTACAGGGGTGGGGGTTGAAGAGGAGGATGAAACCACCTTCCACCCCCCCTTTAAATCCAAACCCACGGCTCTCTTCCCCCCCTCCCACTGAAATCAAACCAGCTCTCCCTCACTCTGACACCCCTCTCTCATTTATTGCCTGGCTCCCAACCCTTTGAAATGCACCCCCTCCTCTTCCTTTCCAATTCCTATAGAGCAAGGGAACGCCAACCACAATGCAAAAAAAATGTTACATAAAGCCCAGAATCACATGACAGCCATCCCCTGCCTCCTATTGGCCTGAGTCAGACTGTTACAAAACCAGTAAGTTCTGTAACATTCTGTTTATTTTGAATTATTTTATTTTGGGGAGGGGGGGGGGTGTGGGGGTGGGTGGAGGGATTGCCGGATTGACATCTCTCCCCGCCCTCCCCGCTCCCTCTGAAGCTGTTTTTATTTTACTCCCCACAGCTATTGACAAACTGTGACAAGTCACCATGCACAGTGCTGTGTACAGTATACACACACACACACACCCACTTGCCAGAGCTAAATATTTAATCTGCGCGAAATAAAAAGGCAATGCAGTGCACCAGCCCTACAATATATCACCCAAATATTATATTGATAACCCTCTCCTGAATGCTGGCGTCTGCTTTGAATTTTTTTTTAAATAAGTGGTTATGTTTTATATCAAATCTGCAATTACTCCCAACTGTTCCTGCATTAAAACTAAAATACTGACCGACCCACATCTTGCCAATATGCTATAACAGAGGTGAGATTCGCTGCCTGGCTCAGCTGGCTTGCAAAAACACAAATACATTTGCTAACCTGCTTGTTACTAAATGTCGCCCACAATTTGGATTTAGGTAACTTTGATTCAAAGAATGTTCCCTTGTCGACTGTAAGTGTGTTCTGTAGATTACATCACCCTTATGTAAGACAGTGTCCGTTTACATAAAACCTCTGATCGTGCTGGAAGTTTTTCTGAGGTGAAAAACAAAAAAAAAGCTAGAGATGCGAAAACAGGAGGCTTTCTCCCTCACCTATGAAAGAATTTTAGGGCTAGCTAACAGTGTCATCAATAAAGCCAAATATCTCAAGAATTCTCATCAAATTAACAATGCCAACACGGCCACAATGGCTGCAGGAGTGTGTAAATATTCAAAAGTGAACAAATCCAATACTGCTGCCAATACTGTTCAGAGGGGAAAAAAATCAAATCAAATGAATTCAAATATATTATTGTAACCAAAGCAAAGAAATGCAGATTAATTTTCCAACAGAAATGGTCCAGTCAAAAAGCTTGACTTTTGAAAGTTGTTTACATAACTGTGTTCCTGTTTCTGTTGAGAACTTGCTGTTTCTCTATCACACACAGAAACCATTCCCGTGTGTCACGATGACCGGAATGTTCACTCCTTACATAACTGCTCTCGGTGCAATCTATGCAAGCAAGATAGGCAGGGAGTTAACCTGTAACCTGTCTGGCACAAAGTGTGCATGCATGAGACAGCCCTGTCAGAAAATGCAAATTTTCCTTATGAAAGGGTGAATGTGTTTACAGGTACTGTATGGTCAAATTCCAACAGGTGGGTTTGCAGTGGAATTCTTCCCCATTATCTCTACATGGGATCTGAAATGGACACCTTGCTGCTCAGGAGTGGATAGCCAATGCTGGCGTTTCTCTGGCTGCTTGGAGAATGACAAAGTCAAAAAGTGTGGTGCTGGAAAAGCACAACAGGTCAGGGAGCATCCAAGGAGCAGGAGTGTCAATGCTTCAAAGAACAAAGAGTCAGGAATGTGAAGGGCTTATACCCGGAATGTCAACGCACCTTCTCCTTGGATGGTGCCTGACCTGCTGTGCTTTTCCAGTGCCACACTTTTCAACACTGATCTCTAGCATCTGCAGTCCTCACTTTCTCTGGGAAATGACAAAGATGATTCTCCAAATGTATCCAGTTCACCAGATTACTGAGGGGGTCACATTCAGGCCATGATTGGCATCTCAAATATTGACTAACATTAACATCAAGTAATAAAATGGAAACATCTTTTTAAAAGTGCATTGAGTTCAGGCTGGAGGCCTGTGACCAGTGGAGTGCCACAAGGATCGGTGCTGGGTCCACTGCTTTTCATCATTTACATAAATGATTTGGATGTAAAAGTAGGAGATATAGTTAGTAAGTTTGTAGATGACACCAAAATTGGAGGTGTAGTGGACAGTGAAGAAGGTTACCTCAGATTACAACAGGATCTTGATCAGGTGGGCCAATAGACCGAGGAATGTCAAATGGAGTTTAATTTCGATAAATGTGAGGTGCTGCATTTTGGAAAGGCAAATCCAGGCAGGACTTATACACTTAATGGGAAGGTCATGGGGAGTGTTGCTGAACAAACAGACCTTGGAGTGCACGTTCATAGTTCCTTGGAAGTGGAGTCACAGATAGGATAGTGAACAAGTAATTTGGTACTTTTTCCCTTTATTGGTCAGAGCATTGAGTATAGGAGTTGGCTGAGGGGTGACCTGATAGAGGTTTATATAACTATGAGGGGCATTGATAGGGCATTTTCCCTGGGGTGGAAGAGTCCAGAACTAGAGGGCATAGGTTTAGGGTCAGAGGGAAAACATTTAAAAGGGATCAAAGGGGCAATGTTTTCATGCAGACGGTGGTGTGTGTGTGTGTGGAATGAGCTGCTAGAGGAGGCGATGGAGGCTGGTACAATTATGACATTTCAAAGGCGTCTGGATGGGTATATGAGTGGGATAGGTTTAGAGGGAAATGGACCAAATGCTAGCAAATGAGACTATATTAATTTAGGATATCTGATTGGCATGGACAAGTTGGACTGAAGTGTCTGTTTCCATGCTGTACATCTCTATGACCCTAAGAGGTTGCAACAAAACATTGATTTAAAAAGAGAATCATGCAGAAATCTCTTGGTAATGGTTTGTAAGACTGCAGCCAGTAGCAAAATTAAAATTGAATTTAGCAATTCAAACAAGGTTTCAGATCACTCCATTGAAAGGACAAATATGACGTTGTATATGATCAATGACAAACATTACCCATTAGGTATAAGTTACAGCAGCAGGAGCAGAATAAACTGACAATACCAATTCACCTTCAGTTGCAACAATTTGGCTTGGGGACCATTGATTCAAGTTCTTTAGAGAGAATTTTTCAAAACAAAAAATCCCCATGGGTTGTTGTTATCCCCGTCAAAACCAAAACAACCCTAATTTTGGGTCATTATAACGGCTGCATCTTAGGGATACCCATTGGCCTGTCAGGAACGGAGTTGCTGGACTTTGAGTCAGTGATCTTGAAGAAATGGATATACAGTTCTGCACCAGGATGGTGAGTGACTTGGAAAGGATGGTGTTCCTGCTGTTCTTGTCTTTCCAGGTGGTAGACATTGTTGGGAAGGAGTTGCTGCTTTGCAACACATAGATGATACACACTGCTGTCACTGTGGATAGATCCCAGAGCGAGTGTTTGTTTAAGGTGCTGGATGAGGTGCCAACCAGCAGACTGCTTTGTACCCAATACTGCTGAGCTTGAGTGTTGTCAAAGAGTATTCCAACACATTTCTGACTTGTGCTCATAGGGTTAAAAAAAAAGTTTTGAGTGAGTTAAAGTCATTGCAGAATATCCAGTCTGTGACTTTCTCTTGTGGTCCAGTTACACTTCTGCATGATGGGAACATACAGGTTACTGATGGTGGGGAACTCAATGTTGCTAATCCTGTTGAATGTTAACAGTTAGATGCCTCTCATTGGAGATGGTCATTGGTTTGCACTTGGATGGGTAAAGATTATATGCCATTTATGAACCCAGGTAGAGTATCTAAGGAGTTGTAAATTGAACGGAACCTTGTTGTCATCAAAAAACATCTCTACTTCTGACTTTTCAATAGAGGTAGGGTTATTGTTAAAACAGCTGAAGGTGTTTGGACCTATACCCTGTGGAATTTCCAAATAGATCGCATGCAGCAATGTCTTGGGAATGAAATTATTGACCTCCAATAACCACAACCATTTTCCCTTGTGCTATATATGACTCCACCATGAATGGAGAGTTTTCATCATGATTCCCATTGACTTTAGTTTTCCCAGATTCTTCAAGACCACACTCAATTAAGTGCCACCTTGATGGCAAAAGACGTCACTCCAACCTCACCTCTGGATCTCCAAATTAACATTGTACTGAGATCCTGCATCAAGATCCTGGCAGCAATGATCAACAGCTTGTTAGTGAATAAGTGCCGTTTTTAGTCAAACACTTTGCTAATGGTTGAGAGCAAATTGACGCATTGGATGGGCCAGTTTGAATTTAACCAGCCTTTACACAATCTCGGTTGCCACTAAAAACTGAAAAAGTGCCACACTTTTGGAAATGCTGGCTTTCAGATGAAACCTTAAAAAGTAAGCGCAATGTAGAGTCAATAGAGATGTACAGCATGGAAACAGACCTTTCGGTCCAACCATCCATGCCGACCAGATATCCCAACCCAATCTAGTCCCACCTGCCAGCACCCGGCCCATATCCCTCCAAACCCTTCCTATTCATATACCCATCCAAATGCCTTTTAAATGTTGCAATTGTACCAGCCTCCACCACTTCCTCTAGCAGCTCATTCCACGCACATACCATCCTCTGCGAGAAAAAGTTGCCCCTTAGGTCTCTTTTATATCTTTCCCCTCTCACCCTAAACCTATGCTCTCTAGTTCTGGTCTCCCCCAACCCAGGGAAAATACTTTGTCTATTTACCCTATCCATGCCCCTCATAATTTTGTAAACCTCTATAAGGTCACTCCTTAATCTCTGACGCTCCAGGGAATACAGCCCCAGGCTTTTCAGCCTCTCCCTATAGCTCAAATCCTCCAAGCCTGGCAATATCCTTATAAATCTTTTCTGACCCTTTCAAGTTTCACAACATCTTTCTGATAGGAAGGAGACCAGAATTGCATGCAATATTCCAACAGTGGCCTAACCAATGTCCTGTAGAGCCACATGACCTCCCAACTCCTGTACTCAATACTCTGACCAATAAAAGAAAGCATACCAAACACCTTCTTCACTATTCGACCTACCTGCGACTCCACTTTCAAGGAGCGATGAACCTGCACTCCAAGGTCTCTTTGCTCAGCAACACTCCCTAGGACCTTACCATTAAGTGTATAAGTCCTGCTAAGATTTGCCTTCCCAAAATGCAGAACCTCAAATTTATCTGAATTAAACTCCATCTGCCACTTCTCAGCCCATTGGCCCATCTAGTCAAGAACCTGTTTAAAGGGGTAAAATATCCCAGGGTATTATCTGGAAAAGTACAGAATGGCTTTCGTCTGTTGGCACGTTTTGAGAAGATTTGTAACTCAGGTTGAGATTCTGGTTGTAAGTTTGCTTGCTGAGTTGGAAGATTCGTTTTCAAACGTTTCATCATCTACTAGGTAACATCGTCAGTGATGTCACCAACCTAAGGAAACCGAAATACATAAATAGAAAGCGGGTTATAACACCAGTGCTTCACCAAAGGCTTACTGATGATGTTACCTAGTATGGTGACGAAACATCTGAAAATGAAAGCATGGACGGGTTGGACCGAAGGGTCTGTTTCCATGCTGTACATCTCTATGACTCTATGGCTCAGTGAGCAAACCTACATCCAGGCCAACCCCTGTGTTCTGATCAATATTTATCCTCAACACCTATAAACAGATTAACTGACATTTGACTTGAGACCAGAAATGAAGGCTGACATTAGCAATGCAGCACCGAGGGAGTGCTGCACTGCCAGATGCTGTGAAACTGAGGCTCTATTTTACTTCCTTAGTTCGACCTAAAGGATCCTATGGCGCTATTTCAAAGGACAGGGAGCTGCTGGTGGTTGGAGGTAGGGGGGGGAGGGAAGGTGGGATGGTGGTTGTGGGGCAAAGTGAATGGAGTTATCTCCACCATTCCTCCAAATGTGGAGGCTGGTACATTGCAACATTTAAAAGGCATTTGGATGAGTATATGAATAGGAAGGGTTTGGAGGGATATGGGCTGGGTGCTGGCAGGTGGGACTAGATTGGGTTGAGATATTTAGTTGGCATGGACAGGTTGGACCGAAGGTTCTGTTTGCATGCTGTACACCTCTATGACTCTAAATACTGTACTTATACATTAACATCGGAAAAACAGCTTGTGTCACTATCAGTACATTCATAACTCAAGTGGGGGAATTGGTTAGTTCAGTTGGCTGGACAGCCAATGGGAACTCCCCACATACGTTCGAGACACCACCCACGCCCTCCACCTCCTCCAAGACTTCCATTTCCCCGGCCCCCAACGCCTCATCTTCACCATGGATATCCAATCCCTCTACACCTCCATCCGCCATGACCAGGGCCCCCAAGCCCTCTGTTTTTTCCTCTCCAGACGTCCCCAACAGTACCCTTCCACCGACAC
>NC_057724.1:71129773-71185159 GCF_004010195.1 Chiloscyllium plagiosum | reverse complement strand
CCCCACTCACCCATTGTACTCTATGCTACTCTCTCCCCACCCCCACCTAGCGTATCTCTCCACGCTTCAGGCTCTCTGCCTTTATTCCTGATGAAGGGCTTTTGCCCAAAACGTCGATTTTGCTGCTCGTTGGATGCTGCCTGAATTGCTGTGCTCTTCCAGCACCACTGATCCAGAATCTGGTTTCCAGTATCTGCAGTTATTGTTTTTACCTAGCCAATGATGACATCAACAGCATGGGTTGAAATGTTCAAAGAATGTAAGTTTTTCCATCGACTCATCTGTTCTGGCCTTGTTTGTTTCTTACTTCTCAGTAACTAGAGTAGAGATGGGGGGAAAAAAGCCCCATTTCACCAAAGAATTGGTCTTTCAATTGATGCAGCTCTGACTCCTGCTGCATTGTCAACTCATTAAATGCATGTATCCCGAAAGGTAACCAGCATGTCCAAGTTGATGCATGAAAGATGAGTGGTAAACACTGCAGGAAATTACAATGAAATCTTCTAAGATATTGAATGGATCAGCCTGTAAACAGTGCCCTAGATTAGGTAATAAGGTAAAAACATTCAGAATCAATCTTTTGATTACATATGTTGCTATAAGATTAGCTACTCCCGATGACTGTGCAGAAAATTGTGATTACATTGTTGAAATAAATTCCATTGTTTATGGATAAATGTTTAGACAGTTTGACAATAATGGGGTAAAAATAACTAATGGTTCTGTTTACATTTGACCCAGATACATGGCACAGTGGCACAGAACAAATATTTTAAGTACCTAATGACCCATTTTGTTTCCCTTCAAGGAGGGACAATTGGATTCTTCCATTACATCAGTGGCTCATTCCAAAATAAATCTCATTAATGTATTGTACTAGCCAGTGAATTGTAAGTTTACAGCTAGTCATCATTTTGATTATTATCGAACTGATTATTATCGAACTATTAAGCAAAAAGAAGTGTTACTAAAATAACTCAGCTTGTCACTCTGATGACTCTCCAACATTCTATTCAAAAGATGGAGAAGGCAAATGTTAGAAATCTATAAACGTGATATGAAATAGATCAGTCTTGCTTTTTTATGTGCAATTTATTGTCACGTGTATTTTTACAAACAAAAGTGAGAATTTTTATAAGTCGCCATACCACAGAGCCTGTATTAATGATAGAAGTCATAGACAAGAAGAAATAAGTAAAAATTAAGACACAGTTCATCTCAGATTAATTTCAGTTCGGGGAAAGTTGATTAAGATGATGAACACTGGAATACCTGGAAGCTGCTGACGACCTCCACACTAACAAGACTTTCACGCCAAGTCAAGACCGTCAAACTTGCAACCACCACACCAAGCCAAGACCACCCCTCTGGACGGGTATCCCACAACTATTAAACTAGAGCCCTTTCATTAAGCATTATGACATGATTTCCACATAAGACAATTAAGACAAAGATAGTAGCTTTTGGGATTAAGCAGAATGTAACCATATAAGTGTACATATGGCAAAAGGTTAAGGTGTGGCATATTGTATTCTTCAAGGGACTGTGCTGGAATTACTTATTCCTTGTAAACTCAAATAGTTCAGACTTATACTGAATTATAATAGGTCAAAATTTCCTGTTGCAGAACGTGGAAATGTATAAGATCATAAGACGTAGGATCAATGCTTAGTCATTCAGCCCCTCAAATTTGCCACTATTCAATAAGATCATGGTCTGATCTGATAATCCACAATTCCACTTTCCTGCCTTTTCCACATAGCCCTTGATTCCCCTACTGATTAAAAACCTTTAATCTCAGCCTTCACTATACTTGAAGTGGAGGTGCTGGTGTTGGACTGGAGTGGACAAAGTTATGAACAGGTTACAGTCCAACAGGTTTATTTGGAAGTACTAGCATTTGGAGAGCTGTTCCTTAATCAGGTAAACATATTAAAATCGCCATCCCCTATGGACAAGCCCTACGCATACACAGGATCTGTTCAGATGAGGAGCAACGCGATGGATACCTGAAGGTGCTGAAGGACGCCTTCATGAGAGCAGGGTACGATGCTCAACTCATTGATCACCAGTTTCGACGTGCCACAGTGAGAAACCGTAATGATCTCTTCAGGAGGCAGACATGGGAAGTGACTGATAGGTACCCTTCATTGTCCAGCACTTTCCGGGAGTGGAGAAACTACGCCATGTTCCTCGCAGCCTGCAACACATTATCGACGAGGATAAGCACCTCGCCAATGTCTTCCCTACACCTTCACTCCTCACCTTTAAACAACAACCAAACTTTAAGCAGACATTGTTCACAGCAAACAGCCCAGCCTTCAGGACAACATCGATCACATCACCATGCAACCCTGACATGGCAACCACTGCAAGACGTGTCAGAGCTTTGACATGGATACTACCATTACACATGGGGACATCACCCACCATGTATGCAGCCAGAACTCATGTGACTCAGCCAATGTTGTTTATCTCATACGCTGCAGACAAGGATGCCCCGAGGCATGGTACATGGTGATACCAAGCAGATGCTACAACAATGGATGAATGGACAACACAACAATTTTCAGACTGAGATGTTTCCTCCCAGTCAGAGAACACTTTTGCCATGAGGGAATTTGGCCTCGGATCTTCAGGTGACTGTTCTCCAAGGCGGACTTCTGGATATGCAACAACAGAGAGTGGCCAAGCAGAGGCTGATAGCCAAGTTCAATATCTATGAGGATGGCCTCAGCCAGGACCTGGGGTTCTACAGGTGACCCCACAACACTATCCATTCTCACACACACACACACATAAGCACACACTCTTACATACGCACAATCACGCAGACCCTCACTCATACACAGACATATGTACACCCCCACACTCTCACCCATGTGCATACCCTCTCACAGGCTTCTACCCCATCACACACATTACCAAGCATGCACACATACACTCTCACACTGTCCTCTCACACATACACTCTCTCACATGCATGCACACACATATTAGTCTTTGGGGTGAATTTGCATTTGCAGAATTGTATTTGCATATTTTCTTCAAAAAGCACATAACCTACAGGCAGTCAATCCACGTGACATTTTATAAATTCCTACTTTGGAAACAAAACCAGTCTGACTGAAGATTGGAATACAGACAGACTCTAACTTCACACCTTTAATGGACTATCTGAGCTGAGATGTCTGCTTTTTATAAAAACCTTAAGGTATCTCAGGAACGTGGCTTGAAAAAGTTCTGGGATTTATATATAATTGAACTGAAACCTGCAATCCATTCTAAAAAATGAAAGATTTAACAGCACCCTAGTTTATGTCATGTCAAGCAATACGTCATGTCAGTTGCATGACAGCTTGATCTTGTGCTCTAAATTCTGTGTCTTATGATCCTGCCCGACTAGCAGTGCTCCAAAAGCTAGCACTTCTAAATAAACCTATTGGACCTGGTGTTGTGTGATTTTGATCTTTGAATATACTTGGCAGCCCTCTGTGGTAAAGAATTTCACAGATTCTTACCCTCTTGAGAGAAAACATTCCTCCTCATCTCTATCCTAAACATGCAACCTCTTATTCTGAGGTAATGCCCTTAGGTCCTAGACTCTTCAATTACCTTTCTGCAGCTACCTTCTCAAGTCTTCTAACAATCTTATATAGTTTTGCTGATAGTCTTATTTTTTAATGTTTAGATATTTTTCTCTGTGCCTGTTTGATCCAATAATAGAAGATTGTTGGAAACAGAACAACTATGTATCACTTTAATCATAAGCAAATGGAGAAAAACCACATAAGGTGGAGTATAAAGTACAGTGGATTATTTTGCTATTGGTAGAATAAGGTAGAACAGGAATAAGGAGTCAAACGCTGGCAAATGGGCCTAGATTAATTTAGGATACTTGTAGGCATGGACAAGTTGGACCGAAGGGTCTGTTTTTGCGCTGTACGTCTCCATGACTCCATGATGGAAACACTGGATTTACAGAATAAATGCACAATGGAAAAGTAAAAAGAAAATGGCATTTTCAAATTGTTGAAAAATACCTGGAGAAATGAAACTCTGTACTTGCAAACTTTCAGTCTTCCCTGGACTCGAGGGAGGTGCCAGAAGATTGGAGAATTGCAAATGTTATGCAGACATAATTCAAGAACATTTGTAAGGATGAATCCAGCAATTAGAGACCAGTCAGTTTAACCTTAGTGGTGGGGATGCTTCTGGATTTAAGATGGCACATACACACGAAGCCTCTTTGTAAGCTCTCTTTATTTCTTACAATTGTTCAGCATTTTTAAACCTCAATTTTAAGTCTGTAAAAATTACTACACCTTGATCCATTCAATCTTCCTATGATCTTTATGCCCTTGTATGTTATGGTCTGCCTGTACTGCAAAACAAAACGTTCACTGTTCATGGTTTAAGTGACAACAATAAATCAAAATTAGATCAAAATTCCATAAACAATTATGCAGAACAGAATTAGCAGTCATGTGGAAAAAGGTGGGTTGCTTAGGAAGGCAGCATGGCTTTATAAAGGGGCAATTGCGATTGATTAATGTACTGAAGTTTTTTGAAGAGAGTAACAGAAAGACTTGATGAGGGTAGCATTATTGATATGATGCACTTGCACTTTCAGAAGGCATTTGATTCAGTGCCACATAACAGACTTGCGAGAAAAGTTTGTGACCATGGTATAAAAGGGACAGTAGCAACATGGTTACAAAATTGGCTGAGTAATAAGGAAAAGGAAAATGCCTAGTTATGTTTTTCAGGCTGGAGGGAGTTTGTTAGTGGAGGTCCCCAGGGTTTGAGATTGGGACCCTTACTTTTGTTGATATATCTTAGTGTGCAGGGGACAATTTCAAAGTTTGAAAATAACTCAAACATTGAATTGTAAACCATGAAACAATGGTGTAGAACTCCAAAAGGACATAGCGGTGGAGTGGTGGACAGTGTGGAAGAATGTTGCAGGTTGCAGGGTAACTTGGTTAAACTGCAGAATTGGGCTGAGAAGTGGCAAATGGAATTCAAAGAAGCTTAATGTGAGGTGAATCACTTTGGGAAGAATAACAGGAAGGCAGAATACTGGGTCAATGGAAAGATTCTTGGTAGTGTGGATGTGCAGAGGGCTCTTGGTGACCATGTACACAGATCCCTGCCACGCAGGTTGATAGTGCTGTTAAGGCGGCATATGGTATTATCGGTTTTATTGTTAGAAGGATTGAATTCCGAAGCCATGATGTCATGCTGCAACTGCACAAAAATCTAGTGCGGCCTCACTTGGAATATTGTGTACAGGTCTGCTCACCCCCTTACAGGAAAGATGTGGAAGCATTGGAAAAGGTGCACAGGAGATTTACCAGGATGTTGCCTGGTGTGGAGCGAAGGTTTTATGAGGAGAGGCCGAGGGTCTTGGGTCTGTTCTGATTTAAGAGAAGGCTAAGAGGGGATTTAATAGAGACATACAAGATGATTAGATAGATTGGACAGTGAGAGTCTTTTTCCTAGGATGATGAAGTCGGCTTGTATGATGGCATAGCTGCAAATGGAGGGGTGATAGATCTCAGACAGATGTCAGAGGCAGGTTCTTTACTCAGAGAGCAATAAGGGCATGGAAAGCCCTGCCTGCCAATATAGTTAACTCAGTCACATTAGGGGCATTTAAACAGTCCTTGAATAAGCATATGGATGATGATGGGATAGTGTAGGGGGCTTAGGCCAGTTCACAGGTAGGTGCAACATCGAGGACCGAAGGGCCTGTTATGTGCTGTATTGTTCTATGTTCTAAAAGCTGGAGTGGTCAGACAGGTTCAATACAGAGGTGTGAGATTATGCATTTTGGTAGAGAAAAATATTGAAAGGCAATATAAAGTAGGGACATCAGTCTAAAAAGGATGCAGGAGCAGAGGACCTGGATGTATATGTTCACAGATCATTGAAGATGGCAGGACAGACGAAGAGAGCAGTGAATAAAGCATACAGTATCCTCAGCTTTATCAATAGGGGCATAGTTCACAAGAGTAAGGAAGGCCTCCTTCTGCACCCTAACATTTCTCTGATTCTGTAATAGTTGGTTTCATTGCCAGAGAAGTTGATTGGCAGTAATTAACATTGGCTACAGTGGTAAAAGGTACTTACTTTAAATGACAAATTATTGAAGTGTTTAGTTCTATCAAGCATGCAAACACATCAATGCCACAACAGTGTATTTTAATGGCTTAGCAGCCAGCAATATGATTTTTTTTTTTGCAAAGTTAATGCTATGGTGCAACTCAGACAGCAGCTTTTGGATTTTCATAATTAACTAAATTACTTCCGTGCATGAAGTTGCTCCACCAACTTTGCATTAAAAAAAAGTGAGTACTATTATTCTCATTGTTGTTTTAACAGTAAAGTTTAGCCCCTTACTTTCCATGACATTACCAAATAGACACGCTTATGGTTTTTTTTTGGAACTACACTGAAAATCGCAAGTATTCTGAATTGATGACAGAGATCGTAAAGAGCACAGGAGCAGATCAACAGGTAAACAGGATGCAGTGCATTGTAGAGAAACTGGAAATAATACATTTTGAAAGAACAGGAAAGGATATGGTAAATAGCAAGATTGTATCTATCATAATGGTGCATTACTTTTCCATTGTTTAATCACACTGGCCTTATTAAGGCTTTGATCCCCAGATCCTTTCTGTCAACAACCACTTAAAATTGTTAATGCCTACTTTTAACAAACATGCAACTATTGAGATTAACATCACTGAAATGTTGACAGCTGTAAGTGCGTTTGAAATATAATAATTATTGTATGTCTCAAGAAATTTTAGGTTAAAGATGGGCACAGAAATTTAGGCATTGAAATTTATTTTTAGCTCCTTGTGAAATAATATTCTCATACTTAAAATATTTAAAATTGAAGAATTCTTCCAACTCTTAGACATAATAAAAATATTGAAAAAATGAGAACCTAGAATCTCTAGTGTAGATGAGGCCCTTCAGCTCATCAGGTTTGTATTGTCAAAGTACACTAAATCCACACTAGTCCCACTTTCCAGCACTTGGCCAATGCCTTGAATGTCATATTTCAACTGCTCACCCAAGCACTTTCTAAAGGTTGTGCGGTTATTTACCTCACCTACCCTCTCAGGAAGCGCATTCACTCTGGATGAAAAGAAATCCCCACTAAACCTCTTTCCTTTTGTCTTAAAATTCTGGCTCCATGTTAGTTGTTTTCTAATCCTGTTCAGAGATGTTATGACACACTCCTGCAGCAAGTCAGACTCACCCCTGGTGCAAGTAGGACACGGCGTCTTGATTTAATGTTCAGAATACTACCTCTACACCACAACAATCTAATGGCTCTTTGTTATCTATCCTTTGAAGATAGGGAATAGCTGCTTTCTATTCACACTGAAACCAATTCGATCCATTGAGCCTGCTCTGCCATTCAACAAGATTGTGGCTAATTGGTTTGTGGTTTGAACTTCACTTTACTGCCTGCCCCAACCTCTTCCCTCGGAACCTTTGACTCGCTTCATTAAAAATCTAACTCAAGCCTTGAATATGTTCAACTATCCAATGGTCACTACTCACTGGGTTAGAGAATTCCAAACACTAATAAACAGAAATAATTTCCTCTTCAGCTCCATCTTAAATGGGACACTATTTTGAAATTGTGTCCTTAATTCTAAGTCTGAGAGGAATATAAAAACTATGACACCTTTATATAACAAGTTATACAACATTTGAAGTCTCATTTGGAACTGAATGTTATTATGCAAGCTCAAAGTGGTTTGTAAAGAATGACTAGTATAAATAAAAACATCTCTGTACCTTACAATATCACTCAATGTTCCAAAACATGTTATGTACAATTTCAAATTCAATTAATTGGAGACATTTAAGAGGATAAATACAATTAGCACACATTGCTCAAGTTGGATGAATGCCAACTTAATTTGTTTTTATTGATATTCGTAGAGGGAGAAATATGAGCTGAGGGTACCAGAATAATTCTGCTCTCCTTAGAGTTTCAACATAGCTTTCCCTCAGCATTGCACTCACGTGGGAGCCTAGACTACGGGAAAACCTGACTGAGATAGAAACATTGAAACTTCTGACTCAGGAAGTGTGGATGTTACCAAATGAGTCAAGTAATAATTACATAATACCATCATTATGCATGCAACTTTTCAAAGAATGCACATGGAATGTAAGGAGTCACAATAAGTATAGGAATTGCATAACTTATCAGGAAATTCTTATTTTACTTTTTACCCCTAAGACTGTCAAACCAAATCCAAGAACACTCCAAGATCACAGCAGGTGAAAACTCATTTCAGGACCAATGCTGACAAAGGTTCCAGCTTTTTTTCCTGTTGATGTTATAGTGGCAAAATTATCAACTTTTTTTTTTAAAAAAATTGGACCTATTTTTCCTAATCAATCTATTCAGAAATGTTATTATGTACTTATGGAGCGGCTGGGATTTGAACCTGGATCTCTTGGTCCAGGGATAGGGACATTACTACTGTATCAAAGAGGGTCCTAAACCTTTCCTACTGCACCTCTCTGGAGTAGGTGGGACTTGAACTAGGTCTCCCGATCTAGGGGCAGGGACGCTGGCCACTGTGCGGCTATGAGGAGATGTTGAGATCAGCTGTGAAACACTTGAGATCAGCAGGCTGATATTTACCATAAATAATCTCACATGAAAAAGATTCCATTTGGTAAAGTTGCAATGACATTATTTCTCATGAAAATGTCAGATACCATCATGAGGTTTTAAAGGGAGGATGGGAGGAAGGGGGAAGAGAGAGAGAGAGATTGAGAGACAAACCATGTTCAAATATTTTATTGTTTTAATTGTTTCCCAGTTCTTATCAGTTTTGGGAGAGACTTACACTGAAAACATTAGGCTTCAACTGAGTAACAAATGGGATCTTACAATGCAAGTCTGAAGATTTGACATCAATAGTTCCTGTCTGAATCCAAGATCCTTGAAGCAAGATAAATAGGTGTAGATTCACACATAGGCCTAGACAAATACACTTCCTCTGCAAATCGATTTTTCACTGATTTGGAGCCACAAACACAATGCTTGGGCTCCGTACTGATCAGAAACTTCCACAGTGAAAAAACAAATGACAAAAGTATAGTGCCATATACACCAAGTTCCACCAGTTTTGAGGTTTTATTACATTTGAAACTAGATTTGTTATCGTACAAGCTAAAGGTCACTCCACTCAAAACTTTACATAAAAGGGCTGGTCATGTTCAAACACGTGACTTTCATTCTTTAGTCATTTTCCAGTTTTAACTTATACTATTGCCCTTGCTTAAAGCTCTTGCATAATTTTGTTTGATTTCACTCCATAATTCAAATTTCCCCTCTCTCTACCACTCCATATACAGACTACTGCCAATGTAATTTTCCTGATTAAATAAACTCCTGGACAGTAGGAGACTTGGGCTGATCTATCATGCCAGTTGCATCAGCCCTAACTGATACACAGGCTGCCTCCGAGACAGACAGACATTTTAAGGCTGTTGAATACTGAAATTAATTCAAGAAGTTGTGACATACCAGTAATCTCAGTTCACAAATCACGATTGCACGTAATAAAAATAATGGAAAATTCTCTAGGTTAGGCAGCTTTAATAAAGCTAGATTGCCTTTGATATAAAGGCTCTATATATTATATATAGATAAAGGTCCTGACATACAACACTGGTTTGCAGTTTCGTTTTGATGACAAATATGCTAATCTTGAATTTTGAGAATGCTTCTCTTTTCCAAGTCATTCATTTCCTTCAGGATTAGGGCAACATTGTAACGCATTTCCTGGAACTTTGAAACTGGTACCTACAAAAATAACATCACAGGGAGTAATGAAATGGACATATTTGCCAGTTAGTAATATACTGGAAGTTATTAAAAATCAACATATCTTGTATTTACAACGAGGGAGAGATTATACCCATTGAACAGATATCTTGTTCTTTTCCATAACAAGAGAAAAGCTGAGGGATGACCTGACAGAGGACTTTAAAGATTGTAACAGCATTTGACAAAGATAAACTGAGGATTGTTATTGCATGACCCAGGGCATATACATTGATAATAAATCCTAGAAGACCATAAGACAGAGGAACAAAAATAGGCCATTCAACCCATCGAGTCTGCTCCTCCATTCAATGAGATCATGGCTGATCTCTACCTTAAATGTGCAAGCCCTCATTCTGAGGTTATACCCTCTGGTCCTAGACTGTGCCACAAGAGGAAACAGCCTTTCCGTAAATACCCTGTCAAGTGCCTTGAGACTCTTGTATGATTCAATGAGGTTGTCTCTCATTCTTATAATGAGTACAAGCCCAACCCACTCAACCTCTCATCATAAAACAGTACCTTCATGTCTGGGAATAACCTAGTGAACCTTTTCTGGATTGCCTCCAATTCCACTAATCTTCCCTTAGATTAGGAACGCCAACTTGTTCATAGTATTCCATCTGTGATCTGACCAGTACCTCGTATAATTTTAAGCAAAACCTCCCTATGTTTATACTTTATTCCCTTGAAATAAAGGCCAACATTCCATTTGCCTTCCCTATTACCCATGGAATTTGAATGCTAGCTTTTTGTGATTTGTGGACAAGCACTCCAAATTTTTGTTCACTTTGGCTTCTTTCTTCCTTTTCATATGTCTAAAGAAGCTCTTGCTGTTTTGTCTTGATATTACTTCTAAGTTTACCCTCAGAATTTACTTCCTCCTTCCATATTATGCTTTTGGTTGGGCTTTGTTGGTTTTAAAGCTTTCTGAATCCATTGGCTTACCACTAATCTTTGCCACATTATATTTATTCTTTCTATTTAACAATAACCCCTTCCAAGATTCTTTTTTTCCTCACTGAACTATATCTTTGCTGTGAGCCATTAACTTTTTTTTAAAAACATCTCTCATTGTTCCGCAATGGTCTTTACTGCTAAACCCTTTCCCCAGTCCACTCCAGCCAGCTCTATCCTCATTCCGTTGCAATTACTCCCATTTAAACTGAAATTTTTCAGATCCAAGTTCCTCCCACACAAACTGAATGTGAAATTCAACCATGTTCATCATTGTTTCCGAGTGTATCTTTTACTCTGACATAATTTATTGAACCTGCCTGATTATCCATCACCAGATCTAAAACATATTGTTCTAGGTGAATTCAGCAGGTACACCTTTACTCTGGAAATGGTCAGCATATAGAACAAATAGCATAGATGGGTTTAAAGTAAGCTAGATAAAGGCACGCTAGAGAAGAAACGAAGAAAATGAAACATTAAAAGCAGCATGGACTGAGTGGATTGAGTGGTCCACTTCTGTGCAACATTTAATGGCCCTTCAGCTCAATTGTCTCATGAACTCTGCCTCATCAATCGACATTGGAATTACAGTAAAATAAAGCTCATTTAGCTTTCAGTTACAATACTGCTGCAGCTAATGGAAAAAGAGTGCTTGCACTTGCAATAAACTGAATTCTGGCCCTCACAATTTCAAGTCGCTGTTACCAACACCTTCAGGAAGACCCTCTTGGTGCTTCAGCTTTCCATCAAATTTTCCAGCATCAATGGTCAACTTCACAATCAAATTGGAACTATAGAAAGATTAATACTGGCTCAATATCACAGTACTTGGGAGCAGAAACCAATGAATGGGAGGATAATCTATTTCAGTTTCAATGCTATTAATGACAGAGGATTTTCAATGGATACTTGCCATATTGCCAGCGTTGGGCTGACATTTACCATAGGAGTAGAAGCTGAAAATGCTGGCACACAATGACAGACAAACAATTTGCAAGTCAGATAGTCTGCCAAATCACATGGCAGATCTCACTGAATATTCCAAATATGTGTCTTCTTGGATTAGTGTTCTTGTGTCCTTGTTCAAACTGAACAACTGATTGATAGTTGATCACTTTTGAAATTGAGGAAAACTTGTTTCATGTACCACCCCGGGTACACCTTTTCAGTTCCCCCCAGGTACTACAACAACTTGCTTTATAAAGCACCTTAGTTGTAATAAAATGTTCCAAGGCATTTCAATTTTGATACTGAGCTAGAAAAGGGGATGTTGGGTCACGTGATGAGACTGTATTTAAAAAGGAACATCTTAAAAGGAGGAAAAAGAAGATGGAGAGGCTAAGAGGTTTAGGGAGAAATTAAACAGCTTGCACCTAAACCCCATCAATCAATGGTAACTAGTGAAAAATCAGATACACCGAAGGCCACAACTGGATTGAACAATAAATAGTGAGAAATCCTTGCACAGCACGGTATCTAAAACAAAGGCTTCACCTTCTGGTTTTAAAGTCACACTGTTCTGAGAAAATATACAACTACCGGGGTTGACAATGGCCTATTAGCATTGTCGCTAAACTAATAATCTAAAGAGGTAAAAGGTGAAGCTCTGGGGACCCAGATACATTTTATTTTTTCAGTGTGCTGTGACCCAGTGATGGCGCCCAAACCTCGTAGCCAGACAGCTGAGTTCAAATCCCACCTGTTCCAGAGGTGTCTCATATCACATATGGACAGGTCAATTAAAACATCTACACAGCTTTGAAGATTTTTTCAAGGATTTCTAACAGGAGTGGTGGAGGCTGGTACAATTACAACATATAAAAGGCATCTGGATAGGGAGGGTTGAGGGGGATACGGGCCAAATGCTGGCAAATGGGACTTGATTAATTTGGGATATCTGGTCGGCATGGATGAGTTGGACTGAAGGGTCTGTTTCCGTGATGTACAACTTTATTACTATAGGAATGGGACCAATGCATTGAAAATTAGTTGAATGTAGACTACAGAGGTTGAATTGGCACCTTTCAACTATCAAAACACAGGACAATCAGAGAAAACAATGACTGTTACAATTCACAGAACTCCACTTTAAAAATTAAATAGTCTCATTTTAATATTAAGCAGAATGGAAGACACAAAACTGGATGGACATAGACTAGCAATCAGTCAATGCCCACTTTAATAAACTAACCGGAGTTGAGGTCACTTTCAATCCTACTGATGTTTAAAAATAAACACAGTAAATAGTCACTACTATGGTCACAAAATCAAGTAGTCTTGGCATGCAATGCTTGGTAAGTTGACAATTGTGTTTGTATTTATTTGTGAATTCATGGGAACTGATTGATATATTGCCCATCCTCAAATGCCCTTGAAAAGGTAGTGCTAAAATCCTTCTTGAACCACTGTTTCCATGTGGTATTGGTCCACTCACTTTGTTGTCAGAAAGACAGCTCTCAGATTTTGATCAAAAGACAGTGAAGGAACAATGATATTTTTTCAAGACCACGTGGCTTTAAGGGAACTTGTAAATGTTGACTTTCCCATGTATTTGTCCTTCAGTGGGGCTGGGAGCTTGCAAGGTCCTGCTAAAGGAGCCTTGGTGTGTAGCTGTAGTGTATTGGAAAGGTGTGTGCGGAGTTAATGCTTAAGATTCCCATAAAATGGGCTGCTTTGTTATATCTTCAGGATTAAACGCAACATAGACTATTCTTACTTTGTTAAAAAAAAACTTAAGTTCCATCTCATGATGATGATTAATGGACACATTAAGAACTTTGCTTGGAATCATTTTCTGGTCTTTATAAAAAATGGTCACATACTCAAGAAAGTTAATGGCTTGCTATTAAATGCAAGAGCATATCCCTGATAACACTTGGTTTAACTTCATTTATAATGCACACTGGAAGACTTTGGTTTGATAATCGCTTTTATGATAATAGAGTGCTTACAAATTTGAACATTACAAAATTATATTAGCATACACTGTAGAATAAACAACTTTTGCATTAATAAAGCAGCCTTTCACGCAATATCCAAATATATGAACTAGGAGCTGAAGGTGACCATTCAGCCCTTCAAACTTGGTACCCATGCACAAAGATCTCAGCTGATCTGTTTCTGTCTTGAATTCTACATTCCCACATAACCATGATTTCATTGCCGGACAAGAATATCTCTCGGCCTTGAAAACATTCAATAGTCCTGCCCAGCCATTCTGGCGAGTCAGAATGGTCCAAAATCTCTCAAATCTCAGGAAAAAAAATTCTCATTCCCTAAAAAGGTGACCCCTAATTTTCAAACAGTGCCCCCAGTTTTGGATTCACCCAAAAGAAACATTGTTTTCATGTCCGTCTTCTCAAGTACATCCAGGATCTATACTTCAATCACACTTCTGAATTCCAAAAGAATCAAGCCCAGTCTGTCCAACCTTTCCTTACCAGACAACCCATTCCATCCAGACATCAATCTAGTAAACCCTGACCAAATCTGAACATGGTACTCCAGATGTGGTATCACCAATACCAGTATTTAACCGAAACATAACCTACTTACTTTTTTATGCTCAATTCTTGTTGAATAAAGTATAGCATCCTATTTGCTTTCTTAATTACTTGTACTTGCATATTAACTTTTAGAGACTTGTAGTTAAACAGCAAGTTCTCTCTCCAGTTGGGAATTCTGCAGCTGTTCTCCATTTGAACAACATTCTGTTTTTCTACTCTTCCTGACAAAGTGAATAATTTCATTTTTTGCCATTTTATGTGCCATCTGCCAGATTTTGCCCACTCATCCTATCCAATTTCATGTCCTTTTCACATAGGTTCCTACCTTTGCAGCATTCGTGAACTCAGCTACCATGCTTTTGCTCTCATCAAGGTCATTGATATAACTGTTAAAAAGCTGAGCCCCCCAGTGCAGACCCCTGCAATGCTCTACTTGTCACATCTAGAAAATCAGAAAAAGATCTATTTATCCAGTCTCTGTTTTCACAAAACAGCCCAACATCTATCTATGCTAATAGGTACCTCCATAGATATTTTTAATCAACTCACTCATACATGTTACGATGATTTGGAGGAGCCAGTGTTGGACTGGGGTGGACAAAGTTAAAAATCACAACACCAGGTCATAGTTTATTTGGAAGCTTTCTGAGCACTGCTTCTTCATCAGGTGGTTGTGAAGCAGGACCATAAGACACAGAATTTCTAACAAAAGATTATAATGATACAGTGATACATTGAACAAACCAAGATTGTTAAGTCTTTCATCTTTTAGAATGGATTCACTGGTTTTGGTTCGTTAATATGTAAATCCCAGAACTTCTTTTAAGTCACATCCTCAAGAAAATTTAAGGTTTTATAACCAAAGGTGACATTTCAGTTCAGACAATGCTTTAAAAGGTGCGAGTCAGACCAATCTTGAGTCAGGCTGAAAATTGCAGAACCTGCAAGCAGTCAATGAATCCATATAATATTTGTAAATTCCACTTTGGAAATAGAACCAGTCTGACTCACACCTTTAAGGCATTGTCTAAGTTGAGATGTCACCTTTGGTTATAAAACCTTAAATTTTCTTGAGAATGTGACTTGAAAGAAGTTCTGGAATTTACATATTAAACAACCAAAACCAGCAAATCCATTCTAAAAGATGAAAGACTTAACAATCTAGGTTTGTTCAATGTATCATTGTATCACTGTAATCTTTTGTTATAAATTCTGTGTTTTATGGTCCAGCTTCACAATCACCTGTTGAAGAAGCAGTGCTCAGAAAGCTAATGCTTCCAGAAATACCTGTTGGACTATGACTGGGTGTTGTGTGATTTTATACATGTTGCGATGCACCTGTGCAGCAGGTGGAACTTGAGATAGGGACATTACCACTGTGCCACAAGTGCCCTTATGTATCCCTTAGACCAGGAGTTCTACGATGCGAAATAACCTGTGCTAAAGGCCTTCTGAAAATCCACTATATGTCTGCAGGCCCCCCTTTACTTCCTCTAACAACTCAAATAAATTGATTAAATACAATTTCTCCAGCTCTTTCCTATCACCTTGGGTATTCTCAAAGTGCCCAGCTACAAATATCTTTTCTATTTTCTGTCTCCCTGCCTTCTTGAATAAAGGGATTACATTTTCTACTTTCTGTCTAATGAAGTCTGTCCAGAATCTAGTAAATTGGGGGAAATTAACACCAACACAACTACCACTACACTGTTCATCGCTGTTAAGATACTAGGATGAAATCCATCAGGACCTGGGGTCTTGTCAGCCCTGCAGCTCTCTTAGTTTGCTCAGTACCACTTCCCAGGCGATCATTAACTTCTCCATCAAATCCATATCTCCCTTCCATTTCCTGATTTACAGTTATTACTGCAATGTTTTTATATCCCCGACAGTGAATATAAAAGCATAAGATTTGCTCATTTCATCTGTCATTTCCTTATTATTAGCTACCCATTCTCTCTTGAGGACCAATATTCTTTTTAAACCCCTATCCTTTTTTTTTTAAGTATCCATTGAACCCTTGCTATCTATTTTTCTTTTCAATTTCAAACTGGCTTCCTCTCATACTTTCATTCCTTTCTCCCAATTAGACATGTTCTGCCAGTCTTTATATTCGGTCCAATCATCTGATCTCTGTAACTCATCATTGCATAATTACAAGCTTTTTCCTCTAGTTTGGTGCTTTCATTAACTTCTTTAGTTAACCACAGATAATGAGTCCGACCCTTCCATTTTTTTGCAGCAGTAGCAATATGCTTATCTGAATACTCCGAAATACACTCTTCAAATGGCTGTCACTGTTTCTTAATTGATCTATCCCAAAGCCCAGT
This sequence comes from Chiloscyllium plagiosum, assembly GCF_004010195.1. Taxonomy (NCBI): domain Eukaryota; kingdom Metazoa; phylum Chordata; class Chondrichthyes; order Orectolobiformes; family Hemiscylliidae; genus Chiloscyllium; species Chiloscyllium plagiosum. Next base: position 71,168,483 of record NC_057724.1, on the reverse strand, counting down.
CTCCCAGTTCATTCCAGCTCATTTGGTTTTCATGCCCAGGCAGTTGCTCTTAATTAAGTTTAAGAAACGAATCCTTTTTTGTGTGAATAAAGTACGTATTGAAATAAGAAAAAAAGAATCTTTGACTCATTCCTTTCCTTTTCAAATTGAATGTAACATATAAACGGCAGCATGGTGGCTCAGTGGTTAGCACTGCTGCCTCACAGCACCAGGGACCTAGGTTTGATTCCTGCCTCAGGTGACTGTCTGTGTGGAGTTTGCACATTCTCCCCATATCTGCGTGGGTTTCCTCCGAGTGCTCCACTTTCCTCCCACAGTCCAAAGACGTCCAGGTTAGGTGAATTGGCCATGCTAATTTGTCCATAGTGTTTGGGGATGTATAGATTAGAAATGTTAATCAGGGGTAAATGTAGAGTAATAGGGGAGGAGAATGGGTCTGGGTGGGTTACTCTTCAGAGGTCGATGTGGACTTGTTGGGCTGAATGGCCTGTTCCACACTGTAGAGATTCTCTGATTCTACGATGAATAAGGAGCTAAACCAAAGGGGGATATTTTAGGTAGGGTGACCAAGATTTAATGAAGGGCCCTTAATCCAGATAAAGAAACAGATAAGCTCAAGGAGGCAGAATTCCAAAGTGTATGTCCCAGGTGGGTGAAGATATGGTTGCCATTTAAATCAATACAGGCAACAGTGGAATGCACAAGCGCCAAGAGTCAAAGAGGTTATGGTTCTGAATTAAGTTACAGGGATTGTGGAGAAATGGACAATGGACACATTTGAGCACCGGGAAACTAATTTTAACCTTGATATAGTGGGGAACTGGAAGTCAATGTAGGTCAGAAAAGCCTTGATGGGTGACTGCAAACAGGAGTGAGATGGGACAACAGCAGCTGCGTTTTGGATGAACTGAAGTTGAGAGGATACGGGGTGATTATCCTCCCAGGAAATATTGGAATAGTCAAATGTAGTGTCATCTTCACAGCTCTCATTCTTAATGCTGTGCAAATTTATGGGAGAAAGTCACAACCTAGATTTAATGCTAAGTAAATGTCACAAACGCTCAGACCAAATAGTTTTGCTTGCAGTTTGTAGCCTTTAATAGAAGTCGGTGCAGGAATGGGCAGCCAACCAAATGGGTTATATAACGTTTGCAATTGGCAGCAATTCATACTTATATAAGTTTGATGCATCTCAGATTCTAATTACAATTCATTTTCAGCACTGGCCCCTCCCATGTTTCCTGATTAACTAAATTTACAATTTGATTTCCCTGTTATGATCCCAAAAACTTAACATTTAGGGTTAGATCATGACAATTTGTTCATAGAGCGAAATTCTACACATTTTTTTAAAACCCTGGAGAAACTAAATCCCACAGGCTTTGGTTGTTCAGCCTGCACAGACCTCAGGCCTTCCCTTTGCTGCAATGTGTGATGTTTCTATATCTGGTTATACCTTTAGGTGAGACTTGACATCTTGAATTTGGCAGGACAGGCAGTTTGGAAAAGTCTGCTTTCAGCCCTCTGATCTCATTGGAAACAGTTCTGAAGCTATCAACCGAGTGCCAAAATGGAGAACAACCCTTTACAGATCGCACAAATTGCAATGGTTCAGGAAAATGGCTGACTACTACCTTCTCAAATGGCAATTTGGGACGAGCAACAAAATGCTGATCCTGCCTTCGACTACACCATCCCACAAATGAACTTTTTTTAAAATCATGGAAAAGTGCAGCAGGTCAGGCAGCATCCAAGGAGCTGGAGAATCGACGTTTCGGGCATGAGCCCTTCTTCAGGAATGATTCCTGAAGAAGGGCTTATGCCCGAAACGTCGATTCTCCTACTCCTTGGATGCTGCCTGACCTGCTGCGCTTTTCCAGCAACACATTTTCAGCTCTGATCTCCAGCATCTGCAGTCCTCACTTTCTCCTTTTTTTGAAATCATGTCAGCATAAGGAACTCAATAACATTTCTTTAAAATGTATTTGCTCTTAAGGTCAAGGTGACTCTGAGAGAACAGTATTATGGTCTTGATGGTATTGTCAAGTACAACATGCAAATTGCCAGAAATAAAAAGCAGATATTGCAAAAAAGACCCTGGGTTTTGAGTTGCCTGCCAGTTCAACGTACCAGCCTGTTCCCTGGCCAACATCTGTCTCAGGCTTGCTGCAGTGCTCCAGTGAAGCTTAGCACAAGCTGGAAGAACCCCTTATTTTCCACATGGGAACAAGACAGCCTTCTGGACTCTCCCCTGTCCTTACCCCAAACCTCGCACACCAGGCCTTGTAATCACACAGTCTGCTATTTAACACAACCCACTGTTAGTCACTAACAGTCTCCATTAATAACTACTCGCCCTCCTAGCTGGATCGTTCTCCACTCCTTTGCCTGTCAAACTGTCCTTCTCTCTCTTTGGGCTCTATTCCCACTATCATTTACTCCTTATCCCCTCTCCCTCACCCTATTTTCTGCGTAAAAAACAACATATTCCTAGCTACCATCAGTTCTGAGGAAGGGTCACTGGATCCAAAGGGTTAACTCAGATTTCTCTCTGCAGATTTTGCCAGATCTGCTGAGTTTTTTCAGCAATTTCTGTTTTTGTTTCCACTTACAGCACCCGCAGTTCCCTTTGTTTTTATTGTGAATAGCCAGACCGGATTGCAGGTCCTGATAGATGTTAGTAAATCAATGGGGATTTTATAACAAGCTAGCAAATGTAATGGCAATCTTCTGGTATTAGCTCAGGAATTACCAGATTTACCCGATTAAGTTAAACTAATTACAACAGCAAGATTTAGTTTCCTGGGAATCATGGTTATTAAGACCAGTACTGGAATCTGTGTTGTACTTCAGGAACGTACAGCAGCAAAATACTGCCTTTCATTAAATTAGTTTGAAACAGTAACGAATGATAATGGTGGAACACATCAATAGAAGATGGAAGAGGATGTTAGGAAGTATCTAAGCGATCCCACATGGAGAGAGAATACGTTTTTAGTTTTAATTAGGAACAAAGAGGGTTGGGACCTGCTGAGTCTTGAGGAGCCAATCAAAACTTGGCGAAAACAAACATCTTCATTTATTTAGTGTTTTTCACTATCTCAGGATGACCCAAAATGCTTTAAAGTGAACAAAGTACTTTAGAAACGTAGTCACTGTTGTAATGCAGGCAAAGCAACAAATAATTTGTAAATAGTAAGTGCTCACCAAGAGCAATATGATAACAAGCTCATTTATTTTAGGGATTTTGATCGAGGGATAAATTTTGGTCAGGACACTGGGGATAATTTCACTGCTTTCACTCTTATGTCCATCCAAGGGAGAAAATGGGATCTCTGTTTAACAGACCACCTCGAAGATGCCATCTCAAGCAATGCCGCACCTCTTCAGTGCTGCACTGGAGGATCAGCCTAAACTTTTTGTACTGAAATCCCAGAGGTGGACGTGAACCAACAACATGGTGACACAGAGCTGACAGCTCTGCCAACTGATGCCCAGCAACTGAAAACTCTTATGAATCAGTTTCACGAAGCAGGACAGGATCAAACTACAGCATCAATGTTTTATTATAGCCAGCTCCAATATTTCATCCAAGCATTCTGCCAAGGACATGCTGGTAGACAAAGTGCTACTGAAGTTAGCATGACAAATCAAAGTGTGAGACTGCTTCGTTCGTAGATATAAAAGTCTACAAGAAAGAAAAACAAGCAGCAATTGGGCTCAAATTCAGTTACCAAGGGGGCTCAGACCATTGGCTCAAGTCAGTTGATAAAGAGTATACCAAAAGATACAAATATAATTTTCTGTAATGTACTCACTTCAAAACGATGGACATTACCATTCGACAGTTTTAACTGCATCAGTATAGCAGGCTGCAAGGCGCGAGTCAAAGAACTATGAACAGAAAATCAGCATGAGTGTCAGAGTAAAGACAAACAAATCATTTGCTCGAAATTGAGAATTACCCGAAACCAAAATCTGCACAGAAAGATTATGGCACAGAAAGAGGCCATTCAGCCAATTGTGCATTGGTGAAATTAAAACGAGCCTTCTATCTTGACCCCACTCTCCAACACTTGGCAAATAGCCTTGGAGATTAAAACACTTCAGGTGCATAATCCAGGTATCGTATCGTTTAAATGAGATAATGATTTTCACCTCTACCACCAAACAGGGCAGTAAATTCAAGAAACCCACCACTTTCTGGGTGAAATGGATTTTTCTCAAGTTCCTTCCAATCCTTAACCAATCACATTAAAGTTGCGTCCCCGGTAATTGACCTGTCCGCTACGGAAAGGCAACTCAGTCGAAGAATCTCAAGTTTTTTTTATCCCGCAATTAAGACAACGCTCAGCCTCCTCTGTTCTAAGAAAATAAACCTAGTCTTGTCAATTTTTCCTCAAACATGCAATTGTCAAGCCTTGGGAAGTGACTACCCTTTAAAACCTCATCAGATGTAAAGAGCTCTGAATGCATTAAGGTTAAGAAAGGCACTACAGAAATCTTTCTATTTCTTGCTTTACAACTCACCCCTTAAAATCTCTCTCTTCATGGTCACCTATCCCACTAACTTTGTTGGTGGTGTTGGGTCTAATTTTGTTTCATTGTACTTCTGTGAAGCACCTTGAGGCCACTTGCCATGGTATATAAATGTGAAATATTGTTCCTAAGAATGTTGTGCTACCTTTGTTCACCTGCCACAAGATTCCAGACAGGAAGATAGCAGCATCAACAGAAGCTTGGGCAGAGGATACTTGGGCAGAAAAATAATGTAGGTTGACTGAAAATAAAAATCAAAAGCCAGAAAAAAAATTGAAAATGCTATTTTACCTGGAAGAAATAGCCACATCAACTCTCCATCTGAAATCCTTAAGAGTTGGCAATCGAGTCCGGTTTTGCAAGGCTGCAGTCTCCAATACTGACCTTCTAAAATCAAAAATAGTATTTATTGTAAGACCATCACATTAAGAAGCAGGAGCAGTGATTTGTTAGGTCAGTTCCATTACTCAGTGACATCACAGCTAATCTGATGGTGTCCTTAACTGTATGTTGCTGCTTATCTCCAATGACCCTCAACTCACTTGTCAATCAAACTTCTGTCTAATCCAAGCTTCAAATATATTCAATGACAGCCTCCACTGTTCAGCGAGAAGGGCAATTCCAAAGGCCGAGACACCCACATACCAAGAAAATTTCTCCTTATCATAGTCTTAAATTGGAGATATTTGATTTTTAAAGTATATCTCCTAATTCTAGATTCATCTATGTTTCAGTAAGAGTCCGTTATTTTTATCAACTCAAATGAGTATCAGCCAACCTATTCAAGCTTTCTTCTGAAGATAACTTTCATCTCATCAAACAGCCTAGTTTACCTTCTCGGAGTGTTTCTGAATGCAGGTAAAGGGGTCCCCAAGTGTGGACGTCCAATTTGGTCATACTTAGAAACTCAAGGTGCAATTTTAAAGAGCCGACATACAAATACTTCTTACTACTTATGAAAGGCTACTTTATATTGCCCTGCACCATGTTCCAATTTGTGTGGAATCAACAGACTCAAGAATGGAACACGGTCACAAACAAGGGACACCCTGTCTATCCCCTCCATAAGTAACAAGACCAAAGCTGCACACAATACTCTCAGCAAAGTCTCACCTTCAATGCCCTGAGGTTGCATCAAGACTTTGTGACTTTCATACTCCAATACCATTGCGAGCATTGAAAAATAGAGTTCAAATAGGATGCTTTCAAAAGTCACATGACCACTTAATATGAACACAAGCCAAGTAGTAAGTTAAGAAAATTATTCTGCAAGAAATTGAACATTTCGCAAACTAGTTTTTACCTTCTGCAGAGAGTTTCTGCCCGATTCTCTGTTGTGGGCCATTCTAACCATTGCCAGAATTACACAGAAATTGCAATTCTGAAACAGGTTGTCTGTATTCATCTTGCTCACTAGCTTTAGAACTATCTCCATGAGTCTGACCCATTGCAAGATCCCATCAACAATCCTTTCTTAAATGTTGACAGTCTTTGCTTCCAATCACCAACTCCATGAGAGTTACTTCTGTCAGTCTTAAAGTTCAGACATTCAACATTAGATTAGAATCTTCGAACCTTCAGATCTTTCGAATAAATAGACTCTTTCTGATAATCAGTCTCATCCCTTCAGAATATTAAATAATTTAAGCAAATTACACCCTTCTCGATTCCAATAAAAAGCAGTCTCTATTTTTTAAATAAAGTTGGTCTTTCTTCATATGGTGAATCTGTATAAACAGTTACTCTGAAAAACTCAAGACAGACGGCGAGGACTGATTAGGGAGAACCAGCAAGGTTGTGTATGAGGGAAATCGTATCACAAACTTGATTGAGTTGAATCACACAACACCGAATTATAGTCCAACAGATTTATTTGGAAGCACTAGCTTTCGGAGCGCCGCTCCTTCATCAGGTAGTAGTGGCCTAATTTGTACACCCCAGTCCAACACCGGCATCTTCAAATCAAAACCTTAGAGTTTTTTAACGAATGAACCAAAAAGACTGATGACGACAGACCAATAGATGTTGTTTACTTGGACTTTAGTAAAGCCTTTGACAAGGTTCCGCATGGTAGACTAATTAGAGTCATAGAGGTGTACAGCATGGAAACAGACCCTTCGGTCCAACCTGTCCGTGCCGACCAGATATCCCAACTCAATCTAGTCCCACCAGCCAGCACCCGGCCCATATCCCTCCAAACCCTTCCTATTCATATACCCATCCAAATGCCTCTTTAATGTTGCAATTGTACCAGCCTCCACCACATCCTCTGGCAGTCATTCCATACACATACCACCCTCTGCATGAAAAGGTTGCCCCTTAGGTCTCTTTTATATCTTTCCCCCCTCACCCTAAACCTATACCCTCTAGTTCTGGACTCCCCGACCCCAGGGAAAAGACTTTGTCTATTTTTCCTATCCATGCCCCTCAAAATTTTGTAAACCTCTATAAGGTCACCCCTCAGCCTCCAACGCTCCAGGGAAAACAGCCCCAGCCTGTTCAGCCTCTCCTTATAGCTCAAATCCTCCAACCCTGACAACATCCTTGTAAATCTTTTCTGAACCCTTTCAAGGAGCTTGTCAACTGGATACAAAATTGGCTTTATGATTGGAGACACGGTGTGTGGATGAGGGTTGTTTTTCTGACTGGAAGCCTGTGATCAGCAAGTGTTCTGCAGGGATTAGTTACTGGGTCCGCTTTTGTTTGTCATTTATATAAATGATTTTGATGAGAATATAGAAAGCATAGTTAGTAAGTATGCAGATGAAACCAAAATTGATGGACAGTGGACAGCGAAGGTGGTTATCTAAGATTACTAAGAGATCTTGATCAATTGGGTCATTGAGCTGAAGAGTGATAAATGGACAAGTGCAAGATATCTCATTCTGATAAAACAAACAAGGAAAGGACTTATATAATTAACGGTAGGGCTCTGGGCAGAGACCGAGGGGTTCAGGTACATAATTCTTTGCAATTTGCGTCATATTTAGACAGGGTAGTTAACAAGGCATTTAGTATGCTTGCCTTCATTGCTTAGATCTTTGAGTGCAGAATTTGGGATGTCATGTTGAAGTTGTACAGGATGTTGGTGAGGCCTCTTGTGGAGTGCTACACGCAGTTCTGATTGCCCTCTTATAGGAAGGATATCATTAAACTTGAGAAGGTGCAGAAAAGATTTACCTGGCTGTAGCCAGGGATGGCAGGTTTAAGACATAAAAATATACTGGGAAAGCTGGGACTTAATTCACTGGAGCGTCGGAGTTTGAGGAGTGACCTTATCAAGGTTTTATAAAATCATGAGGGGCATAGATAAGGTGAATGAGAAGGCAGGTGGGACTAGTTGGGTTTGGGAATGTGGTCGGCAGGAAACGGTCGGACCGAAGGGTCTGTTTCTATGCTGTATGACTCTATGCAAATAATCTCCATGATTGGATTAGATTAGATTAGATTACTTAGTGTGGAAACAGGCCCTTCGGCCCAACAAGTCCACACCGACCCGCCGAAGCGCAACCCACCCATACCCCTACATTTACCCCTTTTAACCTAACAATACGGGCAATTTAGCATGGTCAATTCACCTAACCCGCACATCTTTGTGACTGTGGGAGGAAACCGGAGCACCCGGAGGAAACCCACGCAGACACGGGGAGAATGTGCAAACTCCACACAGTCAGTCGCCTGAGTCGGGAATTGAACCCGGGTCTCTGGCGCAGTGAGGCAGCAGTGCTAACCACTGTGCCACCATGCCGCCCACTAAACTATAAACTAAACATCAAGCATTCTGAAACCATAGGCAATTCAAGTTACCGACAATGGCCTTTAATCATCAAGCCCTTTTACAAGGCAGCACTATCTTTTTTCGAAGGGCGACCTCTCTATCCAGTATCTCTAACAGCCAAGAAATTCACCATCTCTGGAGTTAAATTCTTGCATTGTTGTTACACAGAGATAGAACGGTTTCACCGTTGCTATGGATAGCGGATGAAGCATTGTCTATTCTAATGATTTTTTTTAAAAACAGTTAAATACCCAGACCGTTTTGAAAAAAGGTGCATGTGAAAATACATGGCCAATTGCAGCCATGTACCTCCGGCATCTATAATGAAAATATTTCACTCTACACGTGGTCATTTATATCAGGCAGCATCCAAGTTCTTGCCCAAAACGTCGATTCTCCTGCTCCTCAGATGTTGCCTGGCCTGCTGTGCTTTTCCAGCACCACACTCTTGACTCTGATCTCCAGCATCTGCAGTCCTCACTTTCTCCTAGTATGGAGATTGGTCAACCATCACAACTCAGTCAGTGAATATCCTCACCTGATACCCACATCTGAAGAGGTGGATTATCATATGCTTCACAGCCAGGGATAATCAGTATCTAGCATTTTCTACTCCTCTTGGTTCTGAACTTAATCTATTGCCTCCTGGAGAAGATTAATTAATTAATTTAGCAGTGATTGATAATCTGTTGATTTTATGACCACGCCATTTGTATTCATTCACTAATCCAATGGTCAAGCTGCATGCAGACTTAACTACTCAATTCGCAACAAACCTTTTATGCTCTCACATTAAACTCCTAACAGAGAAATGCTTGGTTGGAAAGGGTCTATGTTTGGAATGAAACACGGTTAGAATTTAAAGGTAGCCCATGTGCCCTGGTTTAACATAATGGCACTGAGAAGAAGTTTGGAGACAATATAAAGTTAAACTGCAGCTGTAAAAGAACATTATGAAAACACATTTTCCTTATTATACGAAAAGTGGACAGGCACAGTGGGGTGCAGAAACACATGACCAATTCCCCCTACTCCATAAACTTCCACAATATCATGGGGGGGGGGGGGGGGGAAATGTGGCATTCTGAAGTCCGCAACTCTCCGAAATTGGGGGATGGCAGCCAAGGGGAGAAATGAAACAAAGCTTGGGGAAAAACCAACACAGAAAGAGGGAGAAGAAAAACAAACTGCTGTGGAATCCCTTTTGGTCTACCTTAGGCAGGGAACAGCCAATCTCAATTAGGGAATGAGATAGCTGAGTGGTATTATCACAAGACTACTAATCCAGTGATCCAGAATGTTCTGGGGAAGCCAGGTTCAATTTCCAACATTGCAGATAGTGGAACTTGAACTTTTTTTTTAAAAGTCTGTAATTAAGAGTCTAATGATGACCATTGTCATAATAACCCATCTGGTTCAATAATGTCCTTTACTGAAGGAAACTGCCATCCTTAGTTGGTCTGGCCTACACATGACTCCAGACCCACAGCAACGTGGTTGACTCTTAACTGTCTTCTGGGCAATTAGGGATGGGCAATAAATGTTGACCTAACTAGCAATGCCCTCATTCCATGAATGAATAAAAACAAAAACTACCCTATCAGTTGAATGGGTATTAATCGAGAAAGAATCTTTTTAAGAAGGGACAAATACAGACGCACAAAGAATAAAATAATTAAACCACCAGATTCGACTTTCAATACTACAGATTAATAGTATATTTTTCATATTCCAACTTCAGCCTGCTGGTATTTGGAATGGACTGGAGGGAAAAGAGGGTCTTTGCTTAAGACTGTCAATTAACAGTCAATTTGCTTCCAGTCCAATGTTTGAAACATTTCATATTTCAGAGTTTTAGGGATGACGCACTCTATTGGCAGCTGTGAGTGGGTGATACACAAGAGCCATGGTGGGTGGTATTCAAACTCCTTTAGAGAACTGTAGAGATTGAAAGCAGCTACATAGTAAAGGAAGAACAAGGTCATGGAGAGAATTGAAAACAAGGATGAGAGTTGTTTTTAAAAATCAAAGTATCAATGGACTGGGTGTCAACATAGGTCAACATAGGCAGCATGGTGGCTCAGTGGTTGGCACTGCTGCCTCACAACAGCAGGGACCAGAGTTCGATTCCAACCTTGGGCAACTGTCTGTGTGGAGTTTGCACATTCTCCCCGTGTCTGCCTGGATTTCCTCCAGGTGCTTCGATTTCCTCCCCAGTCCAAAGAGGCACACATGAGGCGAATTGGCCATGCTAAATTGCCTATAGTGGTCAGGGATGTGTAGGTTAGATGCATTCATCGGGGGGAATGTAAAGTAATAGGGGAAGGGTCTGGGTGAGATATCCTTCGGAGGGTCAGTGTGGACTTGTTGGGCTAAATGGCCTGTTTCCACACTGTAGGGATTCTATGATAAGTTAGTGAGCAGAGAGGTGAAAAGTGAACAGCACAGTGACAGCCGGGAAGGAGGCAGAGTTTTGATGGCATGGGAAGGAAGAAGAAAGGTTTGTCTGCAGAGCATTAGTCTGCTCAAGTCCTTAAGTAACAAAAGCACAAGATGTGGGCTTCAGCAACAGATTAGTGAAGACAGAGACATGGGTGATAACATATAGACACAAACCTTTATCAGAGAGACAGCATTAGGTTGTAAATTCAGCTCAAGATAAAGGAGGTGGAGGAAATGATTTTCATTTTAGCAGTACAGATTGATTTGAACACGAGTCTTAAGATCATGCTTTTACTCATCTCCGTTATAACGTTTATTTTCCATTTTAACATTCATAAAAAACACTATTGGTGATTTTACTCAATTCTGTTTCCAATGAATACCAGATCCAGTGACTGAATTGTGCACTATAAATTATTGGCAATAAACTACCAAACCTTTACATCAGACAGTATCAAGATTCCATGCTTAAGTTGACTTCCAACAAACAACAGTTCCAGCAATTTCTGTTTTTGCTTTGAAAAGCTCAGCAGGTCTGGCAGCATCTGTGGAGAGAAGTCAGAGTTAACATTTCAGGTCAAATGACCCTTCCTCGGAACTTCTCTCCACAGATGCTGCCGTACCTGCAGAGCTTTTCCAGCAATTTCCGTTTTTGTTTCAGATTTACAGCATCCACAGCCTTTTTGGTTTTTAACAGTTCAAAGCAGCTGCTCCGGGTTAAGGCACTTTTTCTATCAACTGATTAACCATACTCTACTGACTGTGTGACGAGCAATAAATGACCGGAATCCCTGTTCTAATTTGATTGCTCACAAGAAAATAATTCAAAGAAATATAAATGAAGGCTTGAAGCAGCAGACATAACTTAGAATGGAGGTTCCCAGGGGTACTAAAAATCATAGAACATAACAGCGCAGTACAGGCCCTTCAGCCCTTGATGTTGCACCAACCTGTCATACCAATCTGAAGCCCATCATTGTAGTCTGTTCAGTGATACCTCATGAGCAATTAAAAATAACTAACCTGTTACCAAATACAACACTCGCAAAGTCAGAAATAAATTCCTCTGGAATCCTGAAATAGAGAAACGTTAGGAAACAGTCAAGTACTGATCATAAAAGGCAAGTTCCAAATGTTGATTGTAAAATCAGGTTGTGGGGAAGGGATCAAATTGCTTTTTATATGCACTCATTTCATTTCCTACATGGTGTAAACTTGCATACAAGGAAATATTTTACAAAAATAAAACACAGTGAATGCTGCAAATTCCCCTCCAAGCCACAGATTGTCCTGGCTTGGAACTATATGACTATTCTTTCATCAGAACAGGCAATTAACATACAGGATAGCACCAGGAAGAAGCCGCTAGTGTTTCTGGTTTAGGAAGGGGTGGCACAGTGGCTCAGTGGTTAGCACTGCTGCCTCACAGCATCAGGTCCCAGGTTAAATCCCTGCCTCAGGTGACTGTCTGTGGAGTTTGCACATTCTCCCTGTGCCTACGTGGGTTTCCCCCCGGTGCTCTGGTTTCCTCCCACAGTCCAAAGATGTGCAGGCCAGGTGAATTGGCCATTCTAAAATGCCCATAGTGTTAGGTGCATTAGTCAGAGGGAGGTGGGTTGCTCTTCGGAGGGTCGGTGTGGACTTGTTGGGCTGAAGGCCTGTTTCCACACTGTAGGGAATCTAATCTAAAAAAAAGTAAGATCGGTCACACTTAAATCTTAAAGCTATTGTGGCGGTAGGAAGGATCTTTTATCTGGTATGAATATTGAAAAAGGGGTGACTTGGATACTGCAAAAAAAGGTGCTACTTTGTTTTGGAACTTGTAACAAAGTGTTTTGAGATTAATGGAACTATACTTTTACTGTGCATTTAACACTCTTTCAATTGGTGTTACAAGTAAAGAGTTTGATATATTCTACCTTCATTTGTTCTGGTTAATAAGTCTGTGTGTTATTGTTAACAGGCAGATCTTGGACAGATATTATAGGATGCAAGCCTAAATGAAGGGAAAGGTGTGGCTAGGGAAAAGTGAAACAAAATGGAATGCAGGATTAATAAGCACTTTGTTGTGATCTGGACATTTCAACAGTAACTTTCAAAACAGAATTTAATAAATACTAAATGGAAGAAAACAGAGAAGATTCAGGTACAGGACAGTGGCCTACACGCAACTTCAGTGGCTGAATAAAGTTGAAGAATAGAAAAGAAAAATATGGAGAATTAATAATGGAAAATAAGGAGATGATTGCATTAAGTGAACAGGTATATTGCACTAATCTTCACTATGGAGGACATAAAAGTGACATGAGTATTCTGATTTGTATGTATTTTTAATATCATTTATTTAAAGTTCAGGTTTCAGATTCGGGGTTAGTGATATATGAGTTTTGTGTGTGCCTGAATTTAATAATTAACCCAAGTATTTCTGTAGCCATGGTGATTTATTTTGAAACAGTCTGTCACAGCTACTTTGGCAACAGTAATGAGTTCCTGTTTACCGTAGAACGTTTTAGGACTTAGCAAAGTTAACCATTATGCTTTTGGTCTAGACTTGTGGCTTGTAAGCTTTGAGAGACACCTAAGACATTTTGTTTTAAAAATTTTGTTTTGGTCAGTTAAGTCCTTGGATGAAAACAGTTATATAGAACAGTGCTGCCAAGAAGGGGAGAATATAGTAAAGCTAGATTATCTTGGAATAAGTCAGTGATGGTTCCAAACCAGAAGCATTAGAATAAAATCCTAATCTTGAATCTAAACATGTTTAAACTCAGGTGTATGATAGCACCGGTAGGGGGATGTCATCATTGTTTCCGGTCTAGGAAAAGTAAAAAAGGTCACACTTAAACCTATCAAGGTTTTAGGAAAGATCTTTTTCTCTTAGATGTGTATGTGAAAGGGGTGACTTGGATATTGCATGAGAGATGTTATTTTATTTTGAAATTTGCAATCAAATGTTTGGGATTAATAGGATTATACTTTCACTGTATATTTAAAACTCTTTGAATTAGTATTACAAGTTGGGGATATGTTCTATTTTATCTTCACTTCTTCCAGTTAATAAGCCTCTGTTTTATTGTTAAAACAAAATCTGCAGCATTGTGGATTTACATCTCAGGTAGAGAATGTCTCATCAAAACCAAAACAAACAAAATTTGATCTATGAGGCCACATTTCAGCCTGGGATCTGACTGTTTCAGTAATAACATCAGTTGGGATCACAATACAAAATGTAACATTCCAGCTAGAAATCAGGAAATGGAAGGAAAGGAGGAACTCTGGAAAATGATAATGACCAGAGTAAATTGTTGGAGTTGTGGGCTGATAAATATCTAGTGTCCTGACAGACTTCATCCTAGCATCTTAAAAGAAGTGGCTTCTGGGATAGCAGAATAGTTGAATGCATTTGTTTTAATTTTGCAATATTTTCAAAATTTGGGGAAGATCCCATTGGATTGGAAGACAGCAAATGTAATTACTTATTCAAAAAGGGAAGGAGACAGAAAGCAGAAATCTGTAGACCAGCTAGTTTAACATTTGACATAGGGAAAATGAAGTTGTTACATTGAAAAGGTCAATAAAGAAGTTACAGCAGGAATCTTGTATGAATGCATGGTAATCTGGCAGAGGCAAAATTGTTTTGTGAAAGGAAAGTAATATTTAATCAACCTATTAGACTTCTTGGAGGAAGTAAACATGCTGTGCATATTGAATGACTGTAGGATTTCCAGACAGCATTTTATCAAAGGTTGTTGCAGAAAATAAAAGCTTGAGGCATGGAGGCTAGTACATGGGCATGGACAGAGGTTGGCTGGCTAACAGAAGATAAGCAGAAATGTGCCTTTTTCAACCTTACAATATGTAACAAGTGCTGTGCCCCTGTTGGGGCCTGAAACGTTCACAAATAATGTGACGAAGATATGGAAGGTATGGTCAGTGAGGACACAAAGATAAATGGAAACCTAAGTCGTGAAGAGGACATAATGAGGCAACAAAGGGCTATAGATTGGTTAAGTGAGAAGGAAATTATCTGGCAAATGGATTATCATGCAGAAAATGTCAAATTGTCCATTTTGGCAAGAAGAATCAAAAAGCACATTAACAAATTAGTAAAATGTTGAAGAGTTGTAGAGGTCGGTGCGCCAAACTACTACCGCGCCTCCCTTGTCTGCTGGTTTGATAGTGAGGTTGTTAAGTTGTATAGAATGGTTAAGTGAGAAGGAAATTATCTGGCAAATGGATTATCATGCAGAAAATGTTAAATTGTCCATTTTGGCAAGAAGAATCAAAAAGCACATTAACAAATTAGTAAAATGTTGAAGAGTTCAGAGATGCAGTGAGATCTGGGTGAATCACAAAAGATCACAAAAGTTTTGCTTCAAATATAAGGTGAGACCACGTCTCAATTCCTGTGTCCAATATATGTCACCTTTTATAGGGAAAGATGCGAATGCTTTGGAGGAGCTTAAACGCTTACTAGACAAATACAGGGAACAATTGGTTACCTTCTCAGGAAAAGTTGCATAGGTTAGACTTATATCCGCCGGAGTTCGGAAGACTTAGAAGGGCCTTGAAAGGGGAGATGTGGGGAGGCTGTTTCCTCTCATCGGAGAGTGAAGAACTTGGGAGTAACTGCTTTCCATCAGGGTCAACCATTTAAAACAGAGGTGAGGCAATTTTATTTCTCTCAGAAAGTGGAGTGTCTTTGGAACTCTTTCCCTGATAATACAGCAGAGGCATAGCTTTTGAATATTTTAAAAGGCAGGGGTGGACAGATTCCGGTTAAGCAATGAGGTGAAAGGTTATTAAAGGTAGGCGGAAACGTGGATTTGGGGTTACAATCTGATCAGCCATGACCTTACCGAACAGTGGGGTAGGCTCAAGGGGCTGAACAGCCTATTCCTGCTCTTAACTGTAAGCTGATTCTTAAATGTCCTCTGAAGTGGTGTAGATAGCGATCTGGCTGTTTCAAATAATGACAAATAAAAAGTGGCTCAAGGAAGGGATGTTCTTAGCATTAGAAATGGCCGATAAATCTCAGCTGTGCCACCAATTGTTTTATCATGAGAATGATCGTCTGAACAGGACATCCTCAACGCATTTGAGGAAAATTAGTTACGTTTACTTAATTCAAATCCACGCTTTTAAAAAAAAATTCAATTGCGTTTATCTAATGTCTTTCATTTCCTGAACAAAATTTTTCACTATCAGAATCAGAAGAGAGATTTAATCTACATATTACTCATTAGTGGAAGCTTCCTTTCTGTAAATTTGTTGTACAGAATACAGAGGGGCCTGGATAGAGTGGATGTGGAGAAGATGTTTCCATGAGTAGGAGGGACTAGGAACGAAGGGCACAGCCTCAGGAGAACCCTTTACAAATGAAAGGAGGAGGAGTTTCTTCAGCCAGAGGATAGCTAATGTGAGTAACTTACAGCTGTGGAAGCTGACTCATTGAGTGTAATTAAGACAGAGATAGATCAGATCTTGATTGGTTAGGGGATCAAGTGTTACAGGGAGAAGACAGGAGAATGAGGTTGGGAAACATAACCATAATCAAATGGTGGAGCAGACTCGACGGGCCTAATTATGCTCCTACATCTTATGGTCTTTCAGTTAATCCATTAATACCATTATGGAAAGCTCAAGCAAATTCTCAAAAGGAAAAAAGTGATCTCATTGCAAGTAACACGGAACTGAAAGGACTGCTTAATCTGGAACTGCTTACTAAATGAGGAATAATCTTCTCCAAGAGAAGATCTGAGAAATTTAGCATTCATTAGATTAGACACGCAGTAGTAGAATAGTCTTAGTACTGGTGTACCGTGAGACACTTGACAGATTAATGCAAGTAAACAGCTGCAACTAGGAAAACAGATCAGCGACTGATGTTAGAAATTTACATAAACTCCCATTTTGAAACAGAAATGATTCTAAGTAGCATAACACTTAAAAATGTGAACACAAATTGCACCAAAGAAACACAAAAGACATAGGGACAGCAAAGACACCACATGAACAGGGTCTAATTACAGCTTTTATAATTAATGTGCCTTTTCTTGTTGGGTACAAATATGAAGAGGTTGGAGGCCAAAACACTTACTTCATAAACTTATGGTTTATACATAATTTATTACAAACTCTCTGCAATTAAGGGAATTCTGCTAACAGACAGCTTAAGCTTTGACTATGATGCATCAACGTTAGTATTCCAATTCTTAAAAATGCATATTATTTCACTTAACAATGACTTAATCTTTATTTTAATAATGCTCAAGCATTCTAAAATGCTTTATAATTAAGTACTCTTAAAGTCTGGTCAATGTTGTTATTAGATTAGCTGGAATTATAGAATATAGAAAAGCACAGAACAGGCCCTTCAGCTCACAATGTTGTGCCGCAGATTATTCCTAATCTAAACTAAAATAACCTAACCTACGCACCCCTCAATTCACTGCTGTCCATGTGCATGTCCAGCAGTCGCTTAAATGTCCTTAATGACTCTGCTTCCACCACGACCACTGGCAACGCATTCCATGCATTCACAACTCTCTTATGGGATCAAATTTCCTTTGGGAAAGGTCCCTGAAAAAGTCATTACAGGATTGTTCCACGATGTTGGTTAAGGGATAGATAATGGCCAAGTGAAAGTTTTTTAACTTTTCTTTTTCAAATTTAATGCTGGCTTTTTTGTATCATTTTAATTTTGAAAAAATGTTGCTAGAGTTTTCTAATTTTGCAATTATTCCAAGATTTCACACCCCATCTAATTTATGCAGGGAAACTCAGCTTCCTCAAAACGACAGAGGGAGGTGAAGTAAGCCACATGGGGTGCCTAGCACTAGCTTTCACAACATCAATTTTTTTCATTGTAAATATGATCAAAACCAAAAAAAAATCTCTAAATCACAATTACTGTTGGGTTTCAAATTAAATTTAGAAGTCACACAACACCAGGTTTAGTCCAACATGCTTATTTGAAATCACAAGCTTTCATACCGCTGCCCCTTCAGCAGGTGAAGTGCAGAGAGGCACATAGGCACAGAATTTATCGGAAAGAGATCAAAAGATCATACAACTGGTGAGAGTGTCGACACAAGGAGTCATCATCATACAGAACATAGAACATTACAGCGCAATACAGGCCATTCGGCCCTCGATGTTGCGCCGACCTGCGGAAACAATCTGAAGCCCATCTATCTACACTATTCCATTTTCATATGTTTATCCAATGACCATTTAAATGCCTTTAAAGTTGGTGAGTCTCCTCCTGTTGCAGACAGTGCATTCCATGCCCCAACTACTCTGAGTAAAGAAACTACTTCTGACATCTGTCCGAGAACAGAATGGACTACTGCTCACAACTGAACAACCAGGAACGCTATAGAAATCTACCTGCCAATCCAAGCAAAGAATACATCCATCAACTCAACAGGCTGATCAAGACTTTTGATCTAGACCTTCAAGGTATCCTACACACCCTCATCCTGCATACTTGTCTCATAGGAGACTTCTACTGCCTTCCGTAGATACACAAAGTCAACAGACCTGGATATCCAATTGTATCAGGCAACAGTACCCTGGGAGAGAACGTCTCTGGCTGTGTCAAGGGCATCTTGAAACCTATTGTACAAGGAAACCCCAGCTTCTGTCGCGTCACTACAGATTTCTTACAGAAACTCAACACCCACGGACCAGTTGAACTAGGAACATTCCTCTTCACAGTGGACATTTCAGCACACTACACCAGCACCCCCAACAACAACAATACTCAATAACAACTGCCATCTCCAGGCACCATCCTACGATTCATCTGCTTCATCCTCAATCACAATGTCTTCACCTTCAACAACTAGTTCTTCATCCAGACACAGAACAGCCATGAGGACCAAATTTGCACCCCAATATGCCAACATTTTCATGCACAAGTTCAAACAGGATTTCTTTGCTGCACAGGACCTCCAACCAACACTATAGTCTAGATACTTCGACAACATTTTTTTCCTTTGGACTCACGGCGAGGATTCAGTGAAATGACTACACAACAATATCAACAAGTTTCACCCCACCATCAGACTTACCATGGACTACTCTTCAGAATCAGTCCCATTCTTGAACACATACATCTCCATCAATGATGGATACCTGAGTACCTCACTCTAACACAAGCTCACGATGCTGCACTTCTCTAGCTTCCACGCGAAACATATTAAAGAAGCCAATCCCTACGGACAAACCTTATGGATACACAAGATCTGCTCAGGCAAGGAGGAAAGGTGCTGAAAGAAACCCCCATAAGAACAGGATATGATGCTCAACTCATCAATCGCCAGTTCTGATGTCCCACAGCAAAAGAAAAGTGACAACCTCCTCAGAAGATAGACACAGTACATGACCAATAGAGTACCCGTCATTGTTCAGTATTCCTCCGGAGCTGAGAAACTAAGCCATGTTCTCTGCAGCCTTCAACATGTCATTGATGATGATGAACATCTCGCCAAGATCATCCCTATGCCTCCACTTCTCATCTTCAACCAGCCACCAAACCTTAAACAGACCATCGTTCACAGCAAACTATCCAGCCTTCAGGATAACATTGACCACAACACCACACACAACCCTGCCATAGCAATCTCTGCAAGAAGTTTAGATCATCAACATGGATACTACCATCATACACGGGAACACCACCCACACATACATGGCAGATACTCATGTGACTCTGCCTATGTTGTCCACCTCAGATGCTGCAGACAAGGATGCCGCAAGGCGCAGATGCTATGACAGTGGACGAACGGACACCATGCAACAATCACCAGACAGGAATGTTCCCCTCCCAGTTGGGAGAAACACTTCTGTGATCAAGGACATTCAGCCTCTGATCTTCAGGTAAGCATCCTCCAGGGTGGCCTTTGAGATACAAAACAATGCAGAATCGCCAAGCAGAAACTGATAGCCAAGTTCCGTATTCACAAAGACTGCCTCAACTGTGATCTTGGATCCATGTTGCACTACATGTACCCCACCACACTGTTCTGTATCTGTAAAATCTTCCTTACTGTCCTGTTTTGACACCATTACCTTGATAACTTGCTATGATCGCTCTACTTTAATTAGCTTGTACAGCTTTGGATTATTTGTTACTTTGGTTATACCCTAAGCATGCGACCCTTATACTTATCACGTTATTCCAGCCATTTGGTTTGTCTCCTTCCTTTCAATTTTTTTGCAATTATCTCTGCTTCAATTAAATGGATTATAGCTTATCCCCTTGCTTGCTATACAGCTGTTGACACTTTACTCACACTGGCTGACACTTTGATCACCTGCAGAGACTATTCAACCGGTTGACACTCCTGTCACACCACTCGTAGGATCTTTTGATCTCTCTGCTACAAATTCTGTGCCTTCATGCCTCTCTGCACTTCACCTGACAAGCGCTCAGAAAGCTTGTGATTTCAACTCAACCTGTTAGACTATAACCTAGCGTTATGTGACTTCTGACCTTGGCCACCCTAGTCCAACACCAGCACCTCCAGATCAAATTAAATTCAGAAACAGAAAACTTATCCTAAGAAATGGGTAAATATTTGACATGTGTGCATTCAATTTACAACCATGCCTCTGGCTGCTTAAGGTCTGGAATTTGCATCCTAAATCTCTCCGCACCCCTTTAAGATGCTCAATAAAATGTGTTGCTTTGACCAAATGTTTGGCCTAAGTGGCTCAGTGTCAAATTTTGTTTGACAACATTCCTGTGAAGTGCCCTGGGATAGTATAGTACATTCAAAGTGCTAATTAATTATCAGTAGATGCTGTTCAGGGGGAGAAAAGTGCAAGGTGATGGTGAGCAAATAGGACTCATTAGATCGATCCTTCAAGAAGCAAGCAACAGAAATATGGAACAAATGGCCTTCAGTGCTGTTCTATTCTATGACTAGCAACTGCAACATTTTGAAGTCCTTGGAAAATAATTTTCCTTCACATTTTGGAAATGAAGGTAAGTTTAATCACACATTCATCTTACTTATCTCTTGCAACACAGCACATATATTCGCAAGCCATCATCATCATCCAGTTTATTTTAAATTAAACAATCTTCTTGATTAACCTCAGTGGTAGAATACAGATACAATTCCAGTTCCTCTGCCATCTGCTGTCATTCTTGGGTAGTACAAATAAGGAAGCTAAATATCACACAACACCAGGTTATAGTCCAACAGGTTTATTTAGAAGCACTAGCTTCAGGCGGTTGAGCAGGATAAGATCATAGGACAGAATTTACAGCAATAGTTTACAGTGTGATGTACCTGAAATTATATTTGAAAAAGACCTGGATTGTTTATTAAGTCTCTTTTCTGTGAGAATGGGCACGTTGGTTTCAGTTCTTTCATATGTAAATCACAGAACCTTCTTGAAGTTACAATTTTAAGTGAACTTTAGCAATAGGTGCCATGTTGGCCCAGATAATGCATGAAGGTATGAGATGCCCTGTGTGAGGCTGTCTGTGCCCCAATGTTCAGTTTGATTCTAATCTAAAACAATTTCCACAATCTTACATGGATTAATGCAGTTTTTGAGCAAAATAAAATGTAATCCTGCAAGTACAAATTCATCCCACAAAATTCTGTGCGTGTGCAGGGGGGTATGAGTATCTGTGAGACAGTGCGTGTATGTGAGTGTGAGTGTAAAGGGGTATATGTCTGTGCGTGGGTGTGTGGTGCAGTGGAGTCACCTGTAGTGTGACAAGAACCCAAGGTCCTGGTTGAGGCCATCCCCATGGGTACCGAACATTGTTATCAGCCTCTGCCTGGCCACTTTTCGTTGTTGCTTGTCCCGAAGTCCACCTTGGAGGACGGTCACCCGAAGGTCCAAGGTCAAATGTTTCAGACCGCTGAAGTGTTCTCCGACTGGGAGGGAACGCTCCTGTCTGTTGATTGTTGTGCGGTGTCCATTCATCCGTTACTGTAGCCTTTGCTCGGTCTCATCAATGTACCATGCTTCAGGCCATTCTTGCCTGCGGCATATGAGATAGACAATGTTGGCCGAGTCACAGGAGTACCTGCCACATACATGGTGGGGAGGTGTCTCCACATGCAATGGTGGTATCTGTGTCAACACTCTGACATATCTTGCACACACAGACCCCTACAGACCCATACACACACACAGATCCTCTCTCATATGCTCACACACGGACCCTCTCCCAACCTTGTACCCCTACACGCACACGCACACACACACACGTACGTACGTTTGTGGGGTGAATTTGCACTTGCAGAAGTACACTTTATTTTGCTCAAAAACTATATGAATCCATGTAAGATTCGGTAAATCCCTTTTTTAGATTAGAATCAATCTGAACATTACCTCACACAGGGCACCTCACACCTTCAATGCATTATCTGGGCCAACATGGCACCTATTGTTAAAGTTCACTTGAGAATGTAACTTTGAAGGAGCAGCCTCCGAAAGCTCGTGCTTCCAATTAAACCTGTTGGACTATAACCTGGTGTTGTGCCATTTTTAACTTTGTACACCCCAACACTGGCACCTCCAAATCTTGACAAATAAGGAACTAAGAGTAGGAAACTGGCAGAAAGTTCTAATGTTTATTTCCTGTAATTGTTCCTTCAATTCTTTTACCTCTCTGATTCAAGTTGAATGTTTGCTGATCATTCAATCCAGATTTCCTTTAACTTTCTTGTCTTTCGCTCTCTCTCTCTCCAGAAGCTGAAACCTATTTTTGTCAAATCACCTGGCAGTTATGATAAACGATCTAGTCTAAAACATGAAATCAGACTTTCCTCTTTACACAAGCCGCCAACTGTTGTTGAACAGACAATACTGGATCCCGATGAATAAAACTGAATTGTCCTTTGCCTGTGCCTGAATAATTGATGATCTCTAGGACATGTTTTAGATGCTGACTACAGCAGCAAAAGTTCACGACTTGCTTAGTGAATTCTTTACACATTTTCAATCGATAATCTTAAAAATAGGACCCAAAAGAGTGTGAAGTGCTGTTACTTAGAAATAAAACATGTGCTGCTCGTGTAGGAAAGCATGAGGTAATGAGCTTTGGCAGGAAGAATAGAGGAGTTAAATATGTTTTCAGTTGAGAAAGACTGCAGAGAGCTACAGAACACAGGAATTTGGGGGGAGGGGTCTTACCCATAAATCACAAAAAGCTGGCTTCGGAGTTCAACATGTAATCGGGTAGGCAAACGGAATATTGGCCTTTGCATTAAAAAGAACGGAGTACAAAAGTGCAGAGATTTTGCTAAAACCATGCAAGGTTTAACCGGACCACAGAAGGGATATTGTCAACAGTTGCGGACCCCTTATCTGTAATCGTTGGAATATAATTGAAACATACAAGACTGGACAGCGTAGATGCAGAAACATTGTTCCCCCTTGTGGGAGGGTCTTGGAACAGGTGGCATAATTTCATGCTTCAAGCCTGGTAGTCTGACTGATCAAATTGCATCCGGAATACAATGCCTTACACTTGTTTTCAAAATTTCTTCTCTCAAAAGGTAATGAATTTTTTTTACTGCAGAGTGTTGTAGAGGCTGAGCTAGAGAGATTTCTAAGTCAAGAACGGAATCAAGGGTTATGGGAAACTGGCAAGAAAGTGAAAATAAGCATGATAAGACGAGCCATGATCTCACTGAATAGCAGAACAGACTCAAAGGGCTGAATTGTGATGATACTAGAGCTTTAAGAGCTGTATTTTGTCATGGCATTTTTTCACGAAGACAGCTTTAGGCAGAGGTGTCAAACGGTCTGCTCCAAGTCAATAAAGTAAACAGCATGAGGCCTTGCATTTTTTGTTTCAAGTTGGAACTACAAAAGCAGCCTGAATGGGTGGGGTTAAGCCCCCAACAGAACCAGGGTTTTAATTTAACTTCCAGTAGCTGTTTGGGTTGGGAAGCTGCAATGTATCTCTCCCTGCTATAGCATAATGCTGGAGTTCTCTCTCTCTCTCAGCTTTCGCTTGATGTTTTTCTTCCTGGACTGGAGAGTTACATGTCAGACAATCTATTTTACTGAATTTGCCTTTGCCACGGGTGTCTTTATGAGATGCTACTATCTTGGAACAGCAAATCAGAGGTAGTTAACATATATTATCTTGTTAATTATTTCAATACAGTTACAATTAAGCTTTTTTTTTGTCTGTACTTTAACCGGAGCGTAATAATAAAGTGAGTTTTGCTTCAAGCCTGGTAGTTTGACCAATCAAATTGCATCCGGAATACAATGCCTTACACTTGTTTTCAAAATAAAAATATGGCATCTAGGCTACCTTTTTAAATATATTTGAGGGGTGGGCGACTTGGCCTGGTCCATAACAGAATGCTGTACTCTGCTCCGACCTTATGGGTTAGGAGGCCAAAGTTCACTGGCTCAGAATTTGCCACAGCACACTTCAACCATCACAGTGATCAAACAAAGTCAATATGGTTTTATGAAAGGAGAAGAAAGGAAATGGTGTTTGACAAATTCGGTTGGTAAGGGTCATGATCGTCTCCTGCTCCTATTTGTTTTCCTCTTGTGTGCCAGAAGTGATTTCCTTTCAGAGCAGTCACCAACTTGTACTATAAAGTGTATTTAAAGTAGTAAAACATCCCAAGACAACTCACGGAAGCAGTTACCAAATAGAATTTGACACTGATTATAACAAAGAGATATGAGGATGGGGCAAGATATTAAAATAGAAGTTTGGTCAAAGTTGCAAAGTTTAAGGAGTGCCTTAAAAGTATAGAGGATTTTTCAAGAGAATTCCAAACATTAGGCTTATGCTATACATCAGGCAACTGACTTTATAGTTTCTCATGTGCTAATGTACTATAGCAAATCTAAGAATAGAACTTATCTTCAAACACTTGCGATTCAAAGCAGCAAATGCACTGAAAATTTCTAACAGCCAGCAAAATCAGTAAAAATCCTTCACTTTCTTAACTTTGTACAGCAATAGGAACAAATGAACTCATTAATGTGAAAAGATTTCATTTCTTTGTTCAGCACGAGAATGTATTATTTACCTGAGGTCCCTTAGATCCCCCTTAAAAACCTGCAAACAAAATTCAAACAAAATTTTAATCAGAAAGCACGTTGTTCCATTTTCACAGACTAACAACACTTAGATACGAAGGTTGCAAGCATACACACAACTAGTTGACTCTAACGCAGGTTGAATATCAAACTCTGGCATCCTTGGGTTATATTAGATTTTCCTGGAATTACGACACTTGCGGTGGGTGGGTCAAGGATCATTTGATTCAACTCAGTTATATAATTAAAAGTGTGTCACTGTAAATAAAGCAGAAAATCTAATCACTAGTATGGCCTTCCATGGAAAACTAGCAACTGGCTGAGTTACGCCAATATTTAGGTAATATTTCTTCATTCTATTTAACTAAATCCAGTAAACAAAAAAGTATTATCAAGTTGATTATTTTTAAAGACATCGAGTAGTCAAACATCAGGAATCTGCATATCCAACCTGCACTGATAATCATGAGCATTTTCAGAACGGCACAGCTTATGTCACTAGAATTGGCTTTATGTATGGTGCGATTAAAAGCCACGAATAGGACTGGACTTTTTTCCTTTATTTTATCCACAACTCACACTCACCTCTTGCTTGAGGGATGTTTGTGGTAACCGCAGAGCTTCTCCAAGCAAAGTGTACATGCCCGCTAGGATATAACTTAGCTGCTCCTCAGACAGGCTTTCTGTCTCGACGATACTCCTCACAGATTCTCTGGAATCTTTTCCTTCGAGTGAATTGACGACAACTATGGAAGATAATCGCGTTTTCTGTGAAATTATATTTAATATCTGGTCTGTGATACAGAACTTAAGCAGTGCGTTTAAAAAGAGAGATACAAAGTTAAAATTTTTCATCCATCACACATCAGGGCTGAAATTCAAATAAACCCAACATTAGAAAGGGCACAACAGTCTGTGCATTATCAATGTATTGTTGTTCAAGTTCAGAAGACCACTATTTCTAGATTTTGGCGAGAATATTAGTTTAGTAAATGTTTTAAAAACAATGCAAATTTTTATAAACTGCTTCCTGTTTGATACATGTGCAATACAACCTGCATCCACAGGAAAATATTTTAATAGCTCTAATGATTTTGTTCCACAACACACATGCAACAGCAAGCTGCATTTAATATTTTTTTTATTTTTGAAGGATGAAAAGCCGAATACAATGACTCACACATGAAACTATTTCAGCAAGAAAATACTATGACGCTGGCAGAGGGAGAAGAGATTAAGTGCAAGGTTTTGAGACTCTGGAACAACAAGAGAAGGAAATAGTACAATTCAGGGAAGATGGCGGTAACGTCCAAAAGGAGGATCATCATATTAGCCATACTCTCACTGAATGGCAGAGCAGACTCAATGTTTTATGGTTGAAGAGGGCAAAGTTCATTGGCTCAGAATTTGCTGTGGCACATTTCAAACCTCACAATGTGATCAAAGCAAGAAAACAATGGTTTTAGGAAAGAGAATGGAAAGGGAAATAGTGTTTCACAAATTCGGTTGGTGGGGCACATGATCTACTCCAGCTCCTATTTGTTTTGCTCGTATGCACCAGGAAGGACTTCCTTTCAGGACAGTAACCAACTTGCACTTGTAAAGTGCTTTCAAAGACAGTGGTAATGTCACGGATAGTAAGCCAAAAGCCAAGGTTAAGATACTGGGAATAAGAGTTAGAATTCTTTGCATTTAATTCAGAAGTCTGAGATATGAAGGTTGTCTCAGACATGATGGCCCACCTGGATCTGATGTCCTTCACTAAAGAAATCAGCTATACGTGTAACTCCAGATCACAGCAACGTGATTGACTCTTAACTGCTCTATGAAGGGCAATTACAGATGGACCAAAAAAATGCTGGTCTTGTCAGCAATACCCACATCCCATTAATGGCTAAACTTAACAGAGAGAACAATGGCTTCCCAATAATGATGTACAGTAGCGAAAGACATTGACCCCTTGATATGCTATTGAAGATTCGGAAGAATAGTAATGAGATTAAGTTTAGTAAAACAGAGGCAGGTTAGGAGGGTCAAAAGATTATTTGTTTGAGGACAAACATTTCTCTTACACATGAACTTCAACCTTAGGAAAAAGGAAACTGTCCATTTCTACAGAGCCTTTCACACACTAGTGCGGTTCCAAAACACTACTTCATCAACTTACACAGCAAAGACACACTCAAACAGGTGAAATAAATAATGTTCATATCATAAAAACACTCAAAACATCATGCAGCATTGGAAGAGCAAGAAACGAGGTCAATAATCTTTTCTCAGAACTGGAGAATGTTAAAGGATCAAAAGCTGCCTGTCAGATTCTATGTCCTCCACCATATTTTGTTTCTAATTTCAGAACTCCAGCATCCAGACCAACTCACTTTTGTTTATCTAATTTTAATGGTGCTGCTTGAGAGACAAACATTGCCAAGTAAACTGCTTATTTGTAGTGAAAGTGTGCCTGGGGAATCTTTTACATCCAATTAGAGAAGGCAGATTAGACGTCGCTTGGTTGTCAAATTCATAGGGCAGCATCTCCGCTGCAGTCAGAATTTAAAGCCTTTGTGAGGCAAAAGAGATATTTGGCACAAAAACAAAGTTAAAATACTGTTGATTAAAATATGTCAATTGTGAGATGCAAGCAATTCAGTTAAACCTGTAAACTGTACAATTCTGGGGATGTGCAGTGAGCAGGTTAGTGTCTGAAATGTGCAGAAGGCAAAACATGGCACTGAGTTCATTTGGAAAGCTCACACAGAAATGATGGGCTGAATGACCTCCTTCTGCTCTGTAACAATGTTGTGATTTGTGACTGCCACCAGCATATATGGCAGCAAGGAAATTATCCAACATCTGGACTAAGAGCTGAGCAAGTATTTAATCTAGAGATAGAGCAGACTCCCTACTCAGATAGAGAACACTTGCTGCTACCTTGTGGTGCCTAATAGAATGCACCGACCAGACCAGGATATGAAGAGAGAAGTGAAGTAAACTGCAAGTTCAAAATGTCAGTGATTTTAACTTCGTAAAAGTTCCAGATTCTGCAGCTTTGTAACAGGCTGCCTCCCATGTTCTAAGTTGTAAAAGGGGTCAGTCCATTGAAAGCGGCTCTTAATTCATAATTTGCAAGTGTCATGGATTCTGACTGCCTCTTATGTATTACCACTGAAGTTTGTTGGCACTCTGAAAGTGTGTGGATTTTTAAGGTGGGTGGAGATAGATTTAAAAAGGACCTGAGGAGCAATTTTTTTCAGACAAAGGGTGTTGCATGTATGAACAAGCTGCCAGAGGAAGCGGTGGAGGTGAGTACAATTATTACATTTAAAAGGGATCTGGATGGATATGTGAACATGAAGGATTTAAATGCTGGCAAATGGGAGTAGGTCAGATCGGGATATCTGGTTGGAGTGGATGAGTTGGACTGAGGGCTCTGTTTCGGTGCTGTGAGACTCTATGATTCGATTTCATTACATTTCATTTCAGACATTGTAACTACCAATTTTGAATATTTTTAAAACCCATGAAAATTGGAATTTGATGTCCATCTTCTTAGCAAAATTATAATCCCAGTCATTGTGGTGAAACGGTTAAAAATTATGTCCCAATACATGTGTGAATCTAACCGGAATGGAGGTGTTGCTTAGTCCCGTGTGAATCTTATTACACACCTCCCCGTGTGAATCTTCTTATCTGTATGTAACCAGAATGGAATGTGTTTTTTAGCCTTGCTCTGCTGTTCACATGAATGTTTATATCTGGAAAAGAGTATATCAGCTGGAAAAGTCTCCAGTTCGGTGAGTCTGCTCCGGGGTTACGTTTAACCGCCGAGCGTGGGTTGTTGGCAACCGCTCTACGAGAACTGACGGCTCCCAGTTCCGGTAACATGTAGAGTGAGTATAAGCCAGACCCGTTGTAAGTATGAGACCTGGTTGTGGCGACGCTGCGGGGAATAAAATGCTCATATTCTAGCAGACTCGCCTCTTGGTCGTTTGTTCTGTGTCAGACTACTCTCCTACGAACCTGACCTTGAGAATTTTTTAAAACAGTCATAATCATTAACACTCACCTTTAAGTATTTTTCTGAAGATTTCTTTGTCTAAATCCTTTAATTGCTTTACCATCAAGTCAACTTCCATTGGTGTTCTGGATCCAAGGAAACAACTTCCGTGGGACATGCTAAAGCAAATAAAGTTACGCCAAATGAGAGTACTTTCTGAGGACAACATAGCAAGAATTACAGTAGGCTATTCAGCCCATCCAGTGTGTTCCAGCAGCATCGTAAGCAGCATTTACAGTAAGTGTCCGGTACCTTGCATATATAAAGTGGAAGAATCACACACAACAATCTGTAACTTCACAGCATGATATCACCCTCACTATACCAATACCATCAAGCCAGGAGATCAACCCTGATTTAGTGAAGGCTGCAGAAGGACACAGCAAGAGCAGAACCGAGCAAGTATACGAATTAAGCGTCAACCATCGGAAAATAAAAGCATGACTACTTTCCTGCCCAAAAGCATAAGTGACAAATGATGGACAGAGCCATGCGATTCCACAACTAATGAATCAGATCAAAGGTCTGCAGGTCTGTGACATCCAATTACGAATGGTGATGGGACAATTAAAAACTTATTGGAGGAGGAGACTGGACAAAAAAACCCTATGCTCAATGATGAAAGAGGCCAATGCATCAGTGCAAAAGACAAGGTTGAACCATTTGCAACAGTCTTCAGCCACACGTGGTGACAGGAAGATCCATCTCGGCCTCCTACAAGAGTGCCCCAGCATCATGGATGCCACTCTTCAACCATATCGATTCACTCCATGTGATGTGAAGAAAGGGCTGCAAGAATCTCTGACAGGATTCCGGCAATACTACTGACAACATGTAGTCCAAGACTCACCACTCCCCTAGCCAACCTGTTCCAGTACAGTTATAACACTGGCATCTACCAGACAATGTGGAAAATTGCCCAAGTATGTTCTATACACAAATAGCAGGGACAAATCCAACCCAGTCAATTACTATCCCATCAGTGCAAGTGTGAAGGCTCTCAGCTTGTAAGTTTTATATAAGGCAAGGTTGAATTATTATTTAAGTGATTTATATTGTAAACAAAGTATTACAGCAATGCGTACATACCCTGCATTACATTTCTATCAGTTACTGTATGTTTTTACATTGATTATGTGGACCTTTTGATTAACCAGAACACTCCTGGTCCCATAGGTGCCGGTTAATAAAAAGTCTCAAACAATTCGCATCTTACTCTTCTAAACTCCAGCTGATACTGGAGGCTAGACCCTCTAGCTTTGCCTCAAAAAACAACCTGCCCATTCAAGGTATTAGTCTGAACCACATTAATGTTTTTCACTCTTCATTAAATAAAAGGTGTCCGACCCTGTGTGGAGTACTCCAGTTGCAGCGTCATCAGTGTCTTGTATAATTGAAATATAATCTCCTTATTTCTGCATTAAATTGCCTGCAATAAATGACAACATTTATATTAGTTTTCCTAATAATTGCACAGCAGGCAGGCAACATCAGAGGAGCAGGAGAGTTGACATTTCAGGCATAAGCCCTACAACAGGAATTCTTGACAAAGGGCTCTTGCCCAAAACATAGATTCTCCTGCTTCTCGGATGCTGCCTGACCTGCTGCGCTTTTCCAGCAACACACTGTCGACTCTCATCTCCAGCCCTCACTTTCTCCTAATTAATTGCAGACTAACTCTGCAGAACTCATGGGCCAGCACACCCAGATCCTTCTGCATCCCTTCGCCATTTAGAGCGTGTGGTCCCCCCTGTATTAGAGGACATGGTGCTACCACTGTTGTTGTTGTTGTTGTTGTAGTTAAAGGGGCACAACCCCCGCCTGTCTGTATACCGCAATAAAAAAAACTGGCATCAAAGCCCAAGGCACTCAAAGGTTAAGGTTGTCCCCTGGCTATGGACCATAGAGGCCCCAAACCCCCAAGGTAGTCAGCTCCAACCTCCCTCGCAACCAGCCCTCACACTCACTTCGGGTGACTCTCCGAACCTCTTCACAATCCGTTCCCCAGGCAATGACTTAACTTCCGCCCCGCCCGTGACCTCACATCCGTTCCGATGCCACCAGACAGCCGACAGGCCTCCCGCCCCGCTCGTGACCTCACATCCGTCCTGCTGTTTTCTCAAACCAATGGTAATCCTTCCGCCTGTGAGCTCATATCCGTTCCGCTAATTTCCCAAAACGATGACCGTCCGGCCGCCCCGCTCATGACCTCACATCCGTTCCGCCTGTTGCAGACCGGAGACAGTACTTCCGCCCCGCGCTTGTTCACGTCTGCCTGGTCGGCCAAGGTGAAAAAATCACACGACACCAGCTTTCATGGTCCAAAGGGTTTATTTGAAAACACAAGCTCGCTCCATCATCAGGTGTTAGTGAGACTTAGTGTCGTCGGCAACGACGGAGAGCGACAGCATTTCAACCTCAAATCCGCCTAGCTGGGAACGTACCGGTGACGAAACATCCGCCCCGCGCACGACCTCACACCATTACCCCATGTGGCGACAACACTTCCGCCCCGCTCATGACCTCACATCCGCTGTTGTTCACGGTCTCCTTGAGGATTCAATGAGCCCCTCCCCCTGGGGGAGGGTCAGGCATTTCAAACAGTAACTAATTCACTCATTAGTTGCAGTGTAGCCATTCGGCCCGTTGTGTCTGTGGTGGTTCACTTGCACCTTTTTAATCTTTTCAGATAATCATCCAATTACCTGTTAAAGTCCTCAATGGACCTAACATCAAACACCTCCCCCTCCCCCTCCACCCCACCATGGCAGCACTGGGTGAAACAGTTCCTCTTCCATATCTCCACTGCTTCTTGGAATCATCTCCAACCGGCTCCTTCATTCCTTCAGCAATGTCAAAAATCACAAGACACCAACTTTAAAACCACAAACTTTTGGAGCCTTGCTCCTCCTTCAGGTGCTAGACTATAACTTGGACAAAAATCTTGTATAGTGTGATTTTTGACCTTGTCTAACCCAGTCCAAAACCGTCATGTCTTCCAGCAATGGGTATGGTTTGTTCCCATCTACTCCGTCCAGCCTCAGGGGCTGGGGGGTGGAGAGATGCTGCCAGACAGCAGGTGTGAGAGCCCCCTCACGTTGACTAATGTTAGATTGGTGTTCCCAGTCCAGCCTAAGCAACCATCAAACAGCTGCAGCCTGTAGTCACATATAGTCATACAGCCCACTGACCAAGATTAAAATCAGGACAAACACATCCTTGGAAGGTGTGGCCCAGGCTGGAATGGCTAATGTGAGAAATAAAATTCACATATTAATAAATTTCAGTCCAAGTCAAATTCTGAAGCAGCGAAATTTATTGATACGTACTCGCAAGAATGGGTGCCTAACGAGTAAGCACCCTAATCTGAGGGTTACATTCTGATTTATGCTATTCAGTTGCGTCTCTCGGTCCTCCCCTTTCACCCCATAGGCTACGAGCTACAGCAAAAGTAACCAATCACAAGCCCTAGCTTCACTCCACCTGTGTCTAGCTTCTCTCCGCCTCTGTTTACTTCTCCCATTACTCTAAGCCTGTCGCCCCTTACTCTTATTTATCTCACTCCTTATATGTGGCTATCCTGGCATAGTTTGCTGTCTTCGTGTGATCATCCTGCCAAACTAAATTCCATCCGTTGGCCACATCCCCCTCTGCAACTGGCACACTATTCTCCTGTTACTGGTACATCCTGCTACACGGTCGCTCTGCCGTATTAGTCATAGATAATTCTACCTGTTTTCGTTTCTTCTGTTTTCCTATGCCTGGTACATCTTGCTACACGATTGCTTTGCCCTATTAGTCATAGATCACTCTACCTGTTTTCGCTTCTCACTGTTTAGTCTTGGCATGCGCAGCCTAATTTTATAATGTAAGCTTTTGCAGAAGCAACACCTGTTCCCTTATTCTGCACAATTTTAACCCTATACCTTACAGCTAATTATGGGGCAGATTGGAAAATTTGGGATGATTGCTCACCTTGAGCAGACCTCTCAGAATTTTGATAAACTTTATCAAACTTCCTCCCAACTTTCTTCAAATATAATAGTGCCATCCTTTCTAATGGCTCAATATAAATCAACCTCTGAAGCATCCTCATTAATCTTTCCAGCATTCTCTCTAAATATTTGTGTCTGAGCCTGGTGCCCAGAACTGGACACAACATTCCACTTGAGCTTGAACTGTTACGTGTTATTCATTATGGTGAAATGCAAACAAAATAACCCAGATTGTGCAGAGTCTTGCACACACACAAGATCTCTCAAAGTGTAGCACAGCCAAATATTCAACTATTTACTATCGGAAAGCATACTCAGAAGATGTTATGGTGTATGTCCAACATTTTGTGGTAAAACAATTTTTAGTTACTGTGAGGCACTATCTCAAAATGAATATGAGTTTGCTCTGAAGATCGTTCTTATATCAATAAATATTTTTATCATTAAAGCATTGATGACTACATTAAAAATATAATATTCACAATTTTTCTTCTATCACCATTGAATTCCCAATCTCTGACTTGCATTCATGACAAAGCATTGTATGGCTTGTTAAACTTCTGCACACTTTAATATCTGAAGCTTTGCAAGTGGTACTGACCACTGCACAATCACCTACAAACAGTTCTACTATTGACATGTAGGATAGAAAGTGATTAAAGAAGAGGCTAAAGTTCATTGGCACTACCATGAGGAACTCCTTGAGTGATGTCCTGGGGTAGAGATGATTAGCATTACAATCATTTTCCTTTTTGCTAGAAGGCATAGACTATTGTGGTACCACAGGAATCAGTGCTGGGGCCTCAGCTATTCACAATATATATCAATGATTTGGATGAGAGAATCAAATGTAATATTTCAAATTTAGTGGAGTACACAAAAAGCAACGGAATTGTGAGTGGTGAGGAGAACATAAAGAGCTCTCAACACACTTGAGACAAATTGAGTGAGTCTGGGCAAAAGCATGCAGATACAATGTAACATGTGAAGTTGTCCATGTGAAAAGCACAATGGTTAAGTCTAATGTAAATTGTGGGTTTGGGAAATTTTGATGAACAAAAGGGACCTGGGTGACACTGTACATCAGTGATTGAAGGCATGCAAGCCTTTGCAGCAAGCAGTTAGGGATAGGTAAGCCTTCATTGTGAGAAGGTTTGAGTATAAAAGCAGGATACCCTGATGAAGGCTTTTGCCTGAAACGCCGATTTTACTGCTCTTCGGATGCTGCCTGAACTGCTGTGCTTTTCCAGCACCACGAATCCAGAATCTGGTTTCCAGCATCTGCAGTCATTGTTTTTACCTTGGTGAGATCACACCTGGATCATGTGCAGTTTCGGCTTCCTTACTGAAGAAAAACATACTTGCCTTGAGGGAATGCAGGGAAAGTTCACCAGACTGATTCCTGGGATGAAGAGACATTAGGTCAACTGAACCTTAGTTTACAGATGTTTTACAAGAATGAGAAGGGATATAATTGTAATATCAAAAATTCTGGCAGACTGGGTGTGAGGGTGTTGAGGGTAGAGGAGCAGATAGAGTTTAAGAGAATAAAGATGTCGAGGGAGAGAATCTGATCAAGGTGTCAAGATTAATGATCACCAATGACCACATTGAATGGTGAATCAGGCTCAAGAGATCTTCTCATATTTTCTGTCTTTCTATTAATTATAATATTCACGTTAAAGAAGATTCTTCCATGTTAAGGAATCATCTTTATCACCTTAAGAATTTTAGCAGTTTGATGCAGATTGACTTACTCAGCCATTTCAGGGGGCAACTATGAGTTGACCTCAGTGCTGGGTCTTGAATCACATCAGCCTGAATAGCTGTGGACAGATTTCCTTCCCTAAAAGATATTAGTAAATGAGATGGAAAGTTAAGATAATTATTGCATGGTCATCATTCGATATTTAATTCCATATGTTTTTTAAAAACTCAAATTTCACAACCCATGGGGTGGTCGGATTCAAACCAGAGCCTTACCTTAGTCTCTCAATTATGAGCCCAGCAAAAAATACAATTAAAGCATTGCCTCTGCTACTGCAGCGCATCAAGAAGCAGCTGACCACTGGGGCAATTAGGCATGACAAATATGTCAGGTTATAAAACTAAACAATGGGCAGCCTCTGGAAAAGTAAAATAATTTATCATGCGGTAATGTTTGAATTGTAGATAGTATCACTGATGTAAGGCAGTCTCTGCAACAGTACAATACTTTCACTTTTGCTGTAGTATTTGGATTTCTGAAGGAAAGGCAGTCTCTGCAATCTTTACAATTGTTGCAGCAATAATTAAATTGCAGGTAGTGAAGGTAGACAATCTCTGCAATAGTGAAATACTTTATCTTGTTGCAGTATTAGTTGGATTGCAGGTGGTAACAATGAAAGAAGGGCAGTTTTTGGAGTAGATAAAAACTATTAACTTGTCGTAATATTTGGATTTCAGGTGGTACCACTGAAGTAGGGTCAATCTCTGCAATAGTAAAATACTTTATGATTAGATTAGATTACTTACAGTGTGGAAACAGGCCCTTCGGCCCAACATGTCCCCACCGACCCGCCCCCACCCAGACCCATTCCTCTACACCTAACACTACAGGCAATTTAGCATGGCCAATTCACCTAACCTGCACATTATTGGACTGTGGAAGGAAACCAGAGCACCCAGAGGAAACCCAGCAGACACGGAGAGAATGTGCAAACTCCACACAGTTGCTTGAGGCGGAAATTGAACCCAGGTCTCTGGCGCTGTGAGGCAATAGTGCTAACCACTGTGCCACTGTGAGTAATATTTGAATTGCAGGCAGCAACACTGACGTAAGGGTAGTTATCTTATTGCAGGTAGTAACACCGAATGGCAGTAACACTGAAGTAAGGGCGGTAACACTGAATGGCAGTAACACAAGTCAGGGCAGTAACATTGAAGGGCAGTAACAGTGAATGGGAGTAACAGTGAAGTAAGGGCAGTAACAATGAATGGCAGTAAGACCAAAGTAAGGGCAATAACAGTGAATGGCAGTAACACTAAAGTAAGGGCAGTTACACTGACTGGCAGTAACATTGAAGTAAAGACTGTAACAGTGAATGACTGTAATACTAAATGGCAGGAACAGTGAAGTAAGGGCAGTAACAGTGAATGGCAGTAACACTAAAGTAAGGGCAGTAACATTGAAGCAAGGGCAGGAACAGTGAAAGACAGTAACATTGCAGTAATGGAAGTAACACCGAATGGCAGTAACACTGAAGTAAGGGCAGTAACAGTGAATGACATTAACAGTGAAACAATGGCTGTAACAGCAAAGCAAGGGCAGTAACACTGAATGGAAATAACACTGAAGTATGGGCAGTAACAGTGAATGGCAGTAACAATGAAGTATGGGCCGTAACAGGGAAAAACAGTAACACTGAAGTAAAGGCAGTGACACTGAATGGCAGTAACACTGTAGTAATGGAAATAACATTGAATGACAGTAAGTCTGAAGTAAGGGCAGTAACGCTGAATGGCAGTAACATGGAAGTATGGGTAGTAACAGCAAATGGTAGTAGTAGTAAAACATTGACAGTAACAGTGAATTAAGGGTAGTAACAGTAAATAGCGGTAAGGACAGTAACTCCAGCAACAATCTCCAGACAGGCACTTACTACAAACCCACAGACTCCCATAACTATCTGGACTACACCTCCTCCCACCAAGTATCCTGCAATAACTCCACCCCAATCGACCAAATCCTCTGCCTCCTCTGCATCTGCTTGGACAAGGAGACAGTCCACTCACGAGCATTCCAGATGTCCACCTATTTCGAACAATGTGCTTTTCCTCCCTCTGTCATCCAGACAACCCTCTGCCACACCACCACCATTCCCTGTTCCATTGCTCTAAACACCCACAAGGCAATAAAGAGAGAGTCTCCCTTTTCCCCATTAGTCTTTGCATCCGATGTATCTTCCTGAACCACTTGCGCCAACTCCAACTAGACTCCACTACCAAGAACATCTTGCCCTCACCACCCTTCTCTACCTTCCAAAAGGACCATTCTCTTTGACAATCCTTGATTTGTGCCACTCAACCCAAGGACCACCCCCTCCAAGCCCCCAAATACCTCCTCCTGCAACCCAAAAGATGCAAAACCTACTGGTACACCACCCCTTCACTTCCATCCAGGGCTGCAAACAGTCCTTGCAGGTGGTTCACCAGTGGTTCACCTGCCTCTCTTCCAAACTCGTTTCCTGCATCAGGTGCTCCCGATGTGGTCTTCTCTACACTGGGGAGAACGAACATAGACTGAGGGAACAGTTTGCTGAGTATTACAGACTGGCCCCCAGGGGCTGACTGGACCTCCCAGTAACTGCCCATTTTAATTCCCATTCCCACTCCCTTTCCAACATGATCATCCTTGGTCTCCTCCATTGCCACAACAAACCACACTACAAACTGGAGGAACAACACCTCACCTTCTGCCTGGACTCAACATTGAGTTCTCCAATTTCAAATAACCTCTCTTCCCATCCCCCAACTCCTTTCCCAGCCCCTCTCCGTCCCTTCCACTTCACCCTGCCACCACCAACTATATTCATTCCTCCCATTGACCAATCAGGTCATTCCCTCTACCTGTCTTCACCTATCCCCACTTCACCACCCTGTCCCCATCACCCCCTTTATCTGCAGCTCCACCCACACCCACACCCAGTCCTGAAGAAGGATTACACCCAAAGTGTCAACTTCTCCACCACCTGATGCTGCCTGGCTTGCTGTGGTCTTCCAGCCTCCTGCCTGTTTACAGTAACAGTGAATGGCAGTAACAGTGAAGTAAGGGCAGTAACAGTGAAGTAAGGGCAGTAACAGAGAATGGCAGTTACACTGAAGTAAGAGCAGTAACAGTGAATGGCAATAACAGTGAAGTAAGCGCAGTAACACTGATTGGCTATAAGGGCAGTAACACTGCAGTAAAGTGGGGTAGGGGCAGTAATACTGGGGTAAGGACAGTAACTCTGAGGTAAGGACAGTAACAACGCTGTAAGAGAAGTAACACTGGGGTCTGGGCAGTGACAGTGGATGAGGAGCAGTGACACTGGAGTAAGGGCAGTAACAGTGTGTAAGGGCAGTAATACTGGGGTAATACAGTCATAGAGATGTACAGCAGAGAAACAGATCCTTCAATCCAACTCGTCCATGCCGACCAAATAGCCAAACCTAATCTAGTCCCAGTTGCCAGCACGTGGCCCATATCCCTCTAAATCCTCCCTATTCATATACCCGTCCAGATGCCTTTTAAGTATTGTAATTGTACCAGCCTCCACCACTTCCACTGGCAGCTCATTCCACACACGCACCACCCTCTGCGTGAAAATGTTGCCCCTTAGGTCCCTTTATATTTTTACCCTCTCATCCTAAACCTATGCCCTGCACTGTCCCCCATCCTAGGGAAAAGAGTTTGTCTATTTATCCACAGTGCAGTAAGGACAGTAACAGTGGGGTAAGGGCAGTGTCAGTACAATAACACTGGGGTAAGAACAGTAATGGTACAGTAAGAGCAGTAACACTAGTGTAAGGACAGTAATGGTGGAGTAATGGCAATAACATTGCAGTAATAATGTAGTAATACTGGGGTACGGTCAGTATCAGTGCAATAACACTGGGGTAAGGACAGTAACATTGCAGTAATCATGCAGTAACAATGCTGTAAAACTGGGGTAAGGGCTGTAACAGTGCAGGAAGAGCAATAACACTGGGGTAAAGTTAGTAACAGTGGGATAAGAACAGTATAATGGGCTAAGGACAGTAACAGTATCATAATATTGCAATAACACCGGGGTAAGGATGTTAACAGTGCAGTAATAATGCAGT
>NC_057724.1:71126747-71129273 GCF_004010195.1 Chiloscyllium plagiosum | reverse complement strand
GAACGACAAAGAGAGGGACTGATGATTGAGAGGTGAGCCAGGTAGGGAAGGGGAGAGGGTCGGTGTCAGAGAAGGGATGGAGGCAGCAGGGAATGGGATAGAGAGCAAGAAGTGGAGGGAAGGGGAGAGTACGTGATGAGTGAGGAAGCGAGGGAGAGATTGTGCAGGGAGTGAGGAAAAGAGAGTGGGTGGGCAAAAAGGAGGGAAGAGGGGAGTAGGCTGCAAGTGGGGCATTTCTACCTCTCAGCTGGCTGTGAAAAAAGAAGTTTGAGTTTCTGAACTCTCTCGCATTGTAGTCCTCAGCACCAGCTAAAGCAATTCTGCTGATGTATGGGATCTTTCTATGTGCAATTGTTTTGCTGCATTATTCTTTAGAAGTGCCTCGTTAATTGTAAGGAGCTCTGTAATAGCTTGAGATCATAAAAGGTGCTATAAATGTACCAGTCTCATTATTTTGTGCTTAATTCTTTTTATCACTGATTTCCTGAATAGAGTGGGTGAATAGTCAAAAAAACTGGCTGATATGAAATACATGCACAAGGAGATTGATGAGAGTCCCAAATGGGCTCCAAAGCACCATTGATTAGCTGCTGCTGATATATTAGTTAAAGGCAAGCATTAGGTAACATTGTTCCATGTAAAGTGATCCACAGTTAAACTGGTTTACCATGTTTAGCGGTGTAGGTGAAATCAAAGTTCATTGTTTTCTCTGAGCTGGCTAGTCGCTGAGCAACCTTTGAGTCTCCCTCACACATATCTGACTCCTTTAAGTTAATGAAGTGCTGCAAATGATTTAAAGGGTCCTCGAATA
The DNA here is from genome assembly GCF_004010195.1 of Chiloscyllium plagiosum. Lineage (NCBI taxonomy): Eukaryota > Metazoa > Chordata > Chondrichthyes > Orectolobiformes > Hemiscylliidae > Chiloscyllium > Chiloscyllium plagiosum. The sequence continues at coordinate 71,128,462 of NC_057724.1, read as the reverse complement.
AAATTTCCGACACTCTCCCAAAGCCAACTATTGGACCAACTAAATAGACTGGGCTGTATAGGTTCCCTCACTTTAATGCACCAAGAATGTCAGCACCTCATCCCATTTGTAGGCCACATTTAAGCTTATTGTAACTGACTCGTCAAGGTAGTCTTATTTCTTTTGGGTGTTCAAAAGAGAATCTTCTTTCCAGACTGCTAGGTACTTCTCTGATCCTGAATTCCTACTTTACAACAGCTTCTGCCAGCCATTGTGCTCGCTAATTCCCAGGCTTGAATCTGCCAACTCTCCGTGCTTTCCCCTCCCCAATCATCTTTCAAAACCATCCACCTTAGAAATACTTTTCTCCCTATTCAAACCAAAATCGTGTTTTTCTTTGCCCTTTGGGAACATATTATCACAAGCCTGGCTTGCTTGTCTCTTTCCCTTCGTAAAATAAATAGCAAGCACGAGGCCAAATGACCCTTCGAACCTGCTCTGCCTTTCAACAAGATAATGGCTCGTCTTCAACTCCCCACCTGATTTCCATCTCCCTTAATTGCCTTGGTGTTGCTCTATCATATTGGGTGTCCTTTAGCTCAGTTGGCTGGATGGCTAGTTTGCAATGCAGAGTAGCAGCAATAGCATGGGTTCAGTTCATGACTGAGATTACCATGAAGGGCTCTCCTTCTTAACTTCTCCCCTCTTCTGAGGCCTCAGGTTAAACCACTACCAGTTGTGTGTCTCTCTAATGAGGGAGCAGACCTATGTTCCAGTCATATGTAGTTTCTGTGGTGACTTTATGTTTGTGATCTTTAGTAACTCTTTGAGTTTAACAAAAATGTTTTCTCATGTTAACTTTTTTAAAAATGTGTTTACAAGTAAAAATAGCCCAATGGCCTGTGGAGAATATACAAGTGGACACTATGTTGGACTATCATGATCAAAGTATAGAAGAATACAATGTCCTGACGTTTTCTGTTACGTTGGGTTGAACCCATTCTTGCCCTATCTTCACTTTCTGTCAGCAAAGATGTCTACCTGGATAAATTTGATTACACTAAAGATGTTCCCACTTAGTTGATCCAATATCTTGATCACAACCAGGTTAGTTAGGAAACTTGCAGAGATATTAAAATGAGTTCTGCAAACTTTACATACTTTGGTTGAAGTACTTCAGATAGAATTAGCCAGACCTTACAACTAAATGATGCAACAACAATTGCAATCCATTCCAAGTATTCCACAATTTGAGGTAAATGTTACTTCTGGCGTTCTCTCCAGAGAACGCCAAAAATGTCTACATTGGAAAAAAGCAGAATACCTCAGATAGAATTATAAAATGCAATAAATATTCAGGCATTTGTGTAGCTTCTGATTTACTCAAGCTTTTCTCGACTGGACTGTCAGCAGAAAATCTGAGGAGAAAGTGAGGTCTACAGATGCTGGAGATCAGAGCTGGAAATGTGTTGCTGGAAAAGCGCAGCAGGTCAGGCAGCATCCAGGGAACAGGAGAATCGAAGTTTCGGGCATAAGCCCTTCTTCAGGAATGAGGAAAGTTTGTCCAGCAGGCTAAGATAAAAGGTAGGGAGGAGGGACTTGGGGGAGGGGCGTCGGAAATGTGATAGGTGGAAAGAGGTCAAGGTGAGGGTGATGACCGTCCATAACCTCATCACCTCGGGGGATCTCCCATCCACCGCCTCCAACCTCATAGTCCCACAACCCCGCACCGCCCG
>NC_057724.1:71112993-71126659 GCF_004010195.1 Chiloscyllium plagiosum | reverse complement strand
CAGGTGAATCTGTGGCGGATCTGGAAGTTTCCTTTGGGGCCTTGGAGGGTGGTGAGGGGGGAGGTGTGGGCGCAAGTCTTGTACCTCCTGCGGTTGCAGGGGAGGGTGCCGGGAGTGGAGGTTGGGTTGGTGGGGGGTGTGGATGTGACGAGGGAGTCACGGAGGGAGTGGTCTTTACGGAATGCTGATAGGGGAGGGGAGGGAAATATATCCTTGGTGGTGGGGTCCGTTTGGATGTGGCGGAAATGGCGGCGGATGTTGCGCTGCACATGGAGATTTGTGGGGTGGTAGGTGAGGACCAGTGGGGTTTTGTCCTGGTGGCGGTTGGAGGGGCGGGGCTCAAGGGCGGAGGAGCGGGAAGTGGAAGAGATGCGGTGGAGGGCATCGTCGACCACGTCGGGGGGGAAATTGCGGTCCTTGAAGAAGGAGGCCATCTGGGTTGTGCGTTTTTGGAACTGGTCCTCCTGAGAGCAGATGCGGCGGAGTCGAAGGAATTGGGAGAATGGGATTGCGTTTTTACAGGAGCGGGATGGGAGGAGGTGTAGTCCAGGTAGCTGTGGGAGTCGGTCGGTTTTTAGTAGATGTCAGTGTTGATTCGGTCGCCTGAGATAGAAATAGAAAGGTCGAGGAAGGGGAGGGAGGAATCTGAGACTGTCCAGGTGAATTTGAGGTCGGGGTGGAAGGTGTTGGTGAAGTGGATGAACTGTTCAACCTCCTCGTGGGAGCACGAGGCGGCGCTGATACAGTCATCGATGTCAGCAGAAAATGTTCAGCGCCACCTCGCATAATTTGATTGTAATGCAAGGACCTGGAAACTGTTTTCATTGGCTGCTGATGACTTGCTATTCCATGGCAAAGGTGCAATGTGGCCACACAATTCCACAGAACAAGGAGCAGGGAAATGAGTCAGATGAAAGCCCAAGACCACTTTTCTAACCATTACTGATTACTGAAGGATTTTGGCACAGATCTGGGAGTAGTGAAGTGCTAGAATACAAGAGCAGGGATGTATGAGGCTCTGGTCAGACTACATTTGGAATATTCTTAGCCGTTTTGGGCCCTGGACTGAGGGAAGGCTATGCTGGTCATGGAGTGGGTCGAGAGGAGGTTCACAAGGATGATCACAGGAACTGAGGTCTGGGAGCAGTTGAGGACTCTGGGTCTCTACTCAGAATTTAGAAGGCTGAAGATTGAAACTAATGGGATGCTAAGAGACCTGAATAGAGGGGATGGGGAGAAGATCTCCCCACTATTAGGAGAGACTAGGACCTGAGGGCACAGCCTCAGAATGAAGGAACAACCCTTTGGAACTGAGATGAGGAACTTCTTCATTCAGAAGGTGGTGAATCTGGAACTCTTTGCTGCAGAAGGCTGGAGACACCAAATCATTGAGTGTCTTTAAGACAAACAGGCTCTTAATTAGTGAGTGGATTAAGGGTTACTAGGAGAAGGCAGGAAATTGGGGCTGAGAGTATGGTAAATAAAGAGCATGAAAGCATGGGAAGGGTTAAAGCATGAAGACCACTGGTGATCTGTTGCAAGGGGTCTGTGGAAGGCAGGATGGGATAAGAATAGTAGAATGCTCTTACACCAATTAGCAGAGTACGGTTGAGGCTGAAAAGTCACTATGGTGAATTGAGTTAACACAGTTCGTAAAGTTAGCCTCTCTGTTAGGTATCATTATGACAAGATTGGGACCACAAATATTTGAGACATGACATTAAATATTTAATTAACAAAGAGACCTTGGAGTGCAGATTCATAGCTCCTTGAAAGTGGAGTCGCAAGTAGACAGGATAGTGAAGAAGGTGTGCTTCCTTTATTGGTCAGAGTATTGAATACAGAAGTTGGGTGGTCATGTTACAGCTGTACAGGACATTGGTTAGGCCACTGTTGGAATATTGCGTGCGATTCTGGTCTCCTTCCTATTGGAAAGATGTTGTGAGACTTGAAAGGGTTCAGAAAAGATTTACAAGGATGTTGCCTGGGTTGGAGGATTTGAGCTATAGGGAGAGGCTGAACAGGCTGGGGCTGTTTTCCCTGGAGTGTCGGAGGCTGAGGGGTGACCTTATAGAGGTTTACAAAATCATGAGGGGCATGGGTAGGGTAAATAGACAATGTCTTTTCCCTGGGGTCGGGGAGTCCAGAATGAGAGGGCATAGGTTTAGGATGAGAGGAGAAAGATGTAAGAGACCCAAGGGGCAACTTTTTTGTGCAGAGGGTGGTAAGTATATGGAATGAGCTGCCAGAGGAAGTGGTGGAGGCTGGTACAATTGCAACATTTAAGAGGCATTTGGATGGGTATATGAATAGGAAGGGTTTGGAGGGATATGGGCCGGGTGCTGGCAAGTGGGACTAGATTGGGTTGGGATATCTGGTCGGCATGGTTGGGTTGGACCGAAGGGTGTGTTTCCATGCTGTACATCTCTATGACTCGAGTACAGTCAGCCTGCTTGAGACCATTGACAATAAATATCTAATCATGACATTAGGAAAATATTAAGTGGGGTCTGGATGAAAGACCATTGTTGCAAAAGCTGACACTAAATACCCTGCTGTGTATTTCCAGCATTTTCTGTTTTTGTTTCAGACATTCAGCATCCACACTGCTATTCTTTTCACTTCGTTTGTAAGCGCACAACTTCATTTTCTTTAAATCCATATGGTTTTAAGTTTGATTACATCTTCTAACACGTACAACTAGTTTGAAAAGCATTTTGGTGTAAGGAAAGTCTGACTGGAGAAAATAGTTCTTTGTGTTCGTGCTTTTTTTAAAAAGAGATCAGGTGTTGATAAAATAAATTCCTTCCCTGATGTACTGACAGTGAGGGGTGAAGCTCCTGTCCCATACAATATCTACATATCACAAGTGGAATTTTTAACTATTGGGCTGAATTGGGAAGAGAAACAAAAATTGCTGGAGAAATTCAGCAGCACCTGTTGAGACAAAAATACAGTTAATGTTTCAAGTCCAGTCGCCCTTCGTATTCACGGACACTTCACTGTTGTGGGAATGATGGCAACCAATTTGCAGACTGCAAATTTTCAGGAGGAATATTATGCTGATCGCCAAGTAACCGATTTTGGTGCTGTTGATTGAGTGATCAGTAGTACCCAGGACAGTGGGGAGAGATTTGCTCCTTCACCTTGAAGCAGTACTATTGGGCTTTTAATGTCCACCTAATGCTCCATCTCAAAACTGATTTCTTTGACAGTGCAGCACTCCATTCCTCCTGCTCTTGGTATGTACCTGGATTTTCGGTTCAAGTGTCTGGGTCTACAATTGATATTTACCAATTTAGTAACTGTCTTACAAGCTTAACCAAATTCTCACTGTTAAGAAATTACAGATCACTAGGCTTCTGTGAAATAGAAACATGGCATATAATCATAATGAGGGGGAAATGTGCAGGGGAATGGGTCTCATTATAAAGTGGTATTTGTGGCATCTGGAGAAAAAGATGAGCCAGGTATCTTTTTGGGGAGCTGGTACAGACATGAGGGAACAAATAGCCTTCTGTATGATTCTTTGGTAGTGGAGTTGATGGCAGTGCCTGAAGGCCGCAGGTTTAACATATTCACATCAACACTGTATGAAATCTTTCCTTTATCTGTTCTTGACAGGTCCCTACCTGCATAAAAATGTCAGATGATTTGTATGGCAAGTTCCTAGCACCAGATGAACCATTCCCCTTGCTACCACAAAGGGGACACACAAGTGATGTTGCCAGCCTTGACATTAGTGATTTTGGCTGCCAGCTTTCATCATGCCACAGAACTGATCCATTGCGTAGACTTCATACCAACAGGTAGGTAACATCAAGTCAACTGTCCAGTATTACCTTCACTCATGCCAAGTGGCCTTATTACTCCATTTGTCTGTAATGTATGGTACAAGATTAGATGACTGTGTAAACTGTTATCTCCTTTGGCAGTTTTTATCCTAAGGAGAGGCAACTCGTTTCTATTTATTGTTTGCAAGAGAAGCAGATTTGCGTAACCTGAGTTAAACTAAAACTTTTATCAGATAACGTGATGGTTGTTTTCTTGTGCAACCTCGTGTTATAGAAAAGTCGTGCCTTAGAAATAGCGCTTAAGTTGTTGGCTCAGTAATTGCGTTACAGCTAACACATGTTTTAAAAGTTTGTGCTTTAGTAACAGTGTCCCCAATTTGTCAATGGCGTTACAGCAAATTCACGTGAACGAGATGCACATTATAGGAAAGCGACCTGTACGTGGAATAGACTTCTTGGGTTGGCCTTAAACGTGTTTATTTTCTTACTCTTGTAGAATTGGCTGGCCTTTAAAATATGTATTCATTACAATATTTCAATTTGGATAAGTTATCCTTTGCCCTTACCTACTGAATTAAGCTGCTTTTGTAAATGCTAATGTTTTCACTGTCACCTTTTATTCCTTCCTGAGTGTGGGTGTGCCAAGAAGGAACGCATTTTTTGTCCATCGTTTATTGTCCTTGAACTGCGTGGCTTGCTCGGCTACTTCAGAAGGAGGTTAAGAATTTGCTACTTTACTGTGGCTCCAGAGTCACATGTTGGCCAGAATAAGTAAACATGGCAGACGATGTCATGGTGATCATCACTCAGACTAGATTTCAATTCCAGATTGTATTAATTAAGTTCAAATTCACCAGCTACAGTGGTGCAATTCTTTTTATCAAAATGTAAAACCTCATCCTTTTCCAATAAGTATTCCATGTGACACCTCTCTACCCACTCTCCAGCTTGTCCAAGTCCTTCTGCAGCCTCCTACTTCCTCAACATTATGTATTCTTCCACCTACCTTTGTCATCTGTACCTCCATCTTATGAGCAGTTATGGAAAGTTTGTGATAATGCTGTCACTTTAAAAAGATAATTTTGTCATGGGTTTTTTTTTTGGAAGACAGCAGTGTAAAGGCAGAGGTGCCAAATTGGCTGGGGAGCTAGCCTGAATCAATAGTCAAAAATCACAGTGTCAGGGTTATGGTCCAACAGGTTTATTTGATACCGCAAGCTGTCAGAGCCCCTGCTTCTTCCTCAGTCAGCTCGTGAGGGAGAATGCATCAGACACAAAATTTATAAGCAAAAGATCAAAGGATCGTATAACTTACGCAAATGTATTGAAAAGCCTAGATGGCTATTAAGTCTTTAATCAGTTAGAATGGAGGCACAGGTTTTGATTAAATAGAATCTAGATTAGAGTGGTGCTGGAAAAGCACAGCAGGTCAGGCAGCATCCGAGGAGCAGGAGAATCGACGTTTTGGGCAAAAGCCCTTCATCTGGAAGGGCTTGAATAGTATGTAAATCCCAGAATTTGTTTCAAGTCACTGCCTCAAGATAACTTCAGAATAAAGTTGATATCTCAGGGCAGACAATGCATTTTAGATGTGAGGCCATGTTTCGAGTCTGTTTGTTTCTCAACCTGGAGTCAGACTGGTTTTATTTCCAAAGTAGGAATTTATAAATTTGTTGGGCCTGCCATATAGTGTATTTAACTCTTATACCTAGCAAAGAAACTACAAGTTGCATCTTAATAATAATAATCTTTATTCAACACAATGTTATAATAATAAAATACAAACTTAACAATTTACACTGTGAATCTAATTAAATATCTTGTGCTTTAACGTAACTCTGGATGATCATACACCACCATACTAGATTTTGATCCACGTGACAATGATTGCCTGGTCTTCTCCCTGTGGTCCCAGGGTGTTTTCTCCTCTTGGTAGTTAGTCTCGAGTTATTCCTAATAAAATTCAACCTGGAAATAAAGCCAGTCTGACTGCAGGTTGAGAAACAAACAGACTTGAAACATGGCCTCACACCTAAAATGCATTGTCTGACCCGAGGTGTCACCTTTATTCTAATAAAACCTAAAGTTATCTTGGAGCAGTGACTTGAAAGAAATTCTTGGATTTGCATATTAATCAATTGAAATCTGCACCTCCATTCTAACTGTTTAAAGACTTAATAGCCATCTAAATCTGTTCAACACATTCACCTAGGATGTATGACCCTTTGATATTTTACGTATAAATTCTATGTCCGATGTATTCTCTCTCATTAGCTGCCTGAAGAAGTAGCGGGGGCTTCAAAAGCTCACGGTTTCAAATAAACCTGTTGGGCGGTACGGTGGCACAGTGGTTAACACTGCTGTCTCACAGGGTCAGAGACCCAGATTCAATTCCCGCCTCAGGCAATTGTCTGTGTGGAATTTGCACATTCTCCCCGTGTCTGTGTGGGTTTCCTCCAGGTGGTCCGGTTCCTCCCACAGTCCAAATATGTGCAGGTTAGGTGATTTGGCCATGCTAAATTGCCTGTAGTGTTAGGTGAGGGGGTGAATGGGTTGCTCTTCGGAGGGTCGGTGTGACTTGTTGGGTCAAAAGGCCTGTTTCCACACTGTAAGTAATCTAATCTAAATGGGACTATAACCTGGTGTCATGTGATTTTTGACGTTTTGGAAAGCAAACTAAGCAATAAACACAAATTCAGTGTTCAAGATACTTTTAATAGTCCACCAGAAGATACCTGAATGGGTTGAATTATGAAATGACACATATCTGGGGCAGGTGGGACTTGACTCCAGACCTTCTGCTCCCAAGATAGGCACGATAGCATTGCACCATAAGAGCCCTCGAATGTCAACTATATTTTCTAATCAATCTGTTCAGAAGATATTATTACATATTTCTGAAGCAGTTGTCATTTGGAGTCAGGCCTCTGGGTTTGGCGGTAAAAGCCAAAAAGTTTCAAATGAACCAGTTCAGAGACATTATGACACATCTCTGGAGCAAGTGGGTCTTGAACCCAGGCCTCCTGGCTCAAAGGTAAGGGCACTGCCACTGGGCCACAAGAGCCCTTAGGTCAACCAGAAGAGCTCCAGAGTTGATTGATGCTCATTGAAACTTGTATTTGGGCAGGGACTCTTGGAGCACATTGGTAATATCCCTTCCTCTGAACCAGGAGTCCCATCTGCTCTCGAGGTGTTAAATGACATCTCTGAACAGGCTAAATATCTAAGAGCTGAATTCAGTAGGGCTCTGATAGTGCAATAGTAGTTGTCCTCTCTCTGACCCAGAAGACCTTGGAGTTCAGGTGGCACCCTGCTGAGGAGGAGGTGGAGGTTTGCTGCTGCTGCTTGGTCTGGGGCTGCGGTAATCTGTTGCTGCTTGGCTTGAGCTGTTTGAAAGCAATTGCTGCTTGGACTGGAGAACTTGGTACACCTTGCAATGTGGACTAGAAAGCGTTGCTTAGACAAATAACTGTTTGATGAAGTCATTGTTATTTGTACTAAGAGCAGTTAAGAAGCAACTGCTATCTAGGCTGGGCTGGCTTGGGAAGAATTGTTACTTGGATCTGAACTACTCTACACTTGGTTAGAGCTGTTTCTTTAAGGGGTGGGCAAGGCTCTCTCCATAACGGTGACTTCCACTTCCACTCCAGAGTCACTGGTGGCAGCTGCATTTCCTCAGCCCCCACCGTCTCGATGGTCATACAGCATTGAAGCAGACCCTTCGGTCCAACCAGTCCATGCTGACCATAATTCCAAACTAAACTACTCCCACCTGCCTGCTCCTGGCCCATATTCCTCCAAACCTTTCCTATTCATGTATCCAACCAAATGTCTTTTAAACATTGTAATTGTACCACATCCACCACTTCCTCAGGAAGTTCATTCCACACGCAAACCACCCTCTGTGTAAATGTTTGCCTCATGTCTTTTCCAAATCTCTCTCTGTTCACCTTAAAAATGTGTCGCCTAGTTTTGAAATTCTCCATCCTAGGGAAAAGACAACTACTATTAACTCTACCCATACCTCTCATTATTTTATAAACTTCTATCAGGTCACCTCTCAACCTCCAATGTGCCAGTGGGAAAAAGTCCCAGTCTTTCTGTACATCTCAAACCTTTCATACCTGGCAACATCCTGTCACCATTTCAGTTATTTACAAACAGCCATAGACTGAAGACCTCCATGAAACCAGACAAGAGCATCAAGGTGTGCCCTAAGGCAATGGCTGCTGTCATCAGCCTGGCCGCCATTGTTGCCATGTTGAAAATGTATGATCAGGCTGGTATCTTTTTGAGGACCGATCAGGCGGTGCACCTATCCCCCATGAGGGGGCTCACCATGGGTGGGACTTGCTGGCCGACCCTATAGAGGCTTCCACGTTGGGTAGTTATTTCTGACATTGGGCCCTATGTTGTTGGTGAACTCCTCCTCCCCCATTTGCATCAGCTCAGAGAGGTGAGACCAGGGATTGCACTGTTCCCAATCAATCTCGCGAAGTGCCTCCTTCACTATGTGTATTCCTTCCTGACGCCAGGTTTACATGAGCCTGGCCCTGGAGGAGGAGACCGAGGGGATGTTTATAGTTATCCATGAAGCGATTGTCTTCAGTGCCCGAATGATGGCAGATGGAATGCAGTGCCATTTGTGTAAGGGGGCAGAGTACGTCTGCAAGAAATACCCCATCTCCGAGGCTGCCAAGATAACCTCAGTAGCTCCCAGTGTCGCTCCCTGCAACGGCCAACCCCCAACACCAGTGTCAACACCCAGGGATACCACAAATGGGCCCTATGCTGGAAGTAACTGCCGGCACAGCTTCCAGTAGGGACTGGGGTGAGAGTCCTTGTAGAAGGGAGGTGTGGCACAAAATTACAAACCTTAAGGCCACCCCCAGGATGCGTCCCCTCAAGCCCCAGAGCCTATTGTCTTCCCCCGGTCTGCATTGTCCCAGTGAGGCTCCACAAAAGGGTCACTGCAGCGTGACAGTGCCCCGCTGCTCTGCCCGTGTTGCCCCAGCGTGGGGTCTCTGAGCCTGGTCATAAACCTAGAGGTGTAGGGGGGCCTTAATCCAGACCCCAGCTTAAAATAATCTGAGACAAGAGTTCTGAGACATTGAAACATTGCCTGAATATGCCAGTCTCACAAATCCACCCCAGCCTTTTCTGTTTAGGGAGAGGTTTGGGAGGAGGAAGGCAACAGGGTCGCAAGATCAGAGTAAGGGATGGTTTTCCCAATGAAAGGGCTTTTTTTTATATGGGGATTTGGGCGGGGTTGGGATGCAGTTTGACTGGCAGCCCTGTGTCCCAGTTCCTTCTATTTTTCCATGAAGGTTGCAATCCAATCTTTCTTGCAAACGCTTTTAGTCAGTGACCACCTACATTCAGTCTGCTGGTTTTTGCCCATTCACCTAATCTATCGCTTTCCCTGTGCAACTTGGTTGCCATCTATACTATTTACTGTGCCACCCATCATGTACGTGGTCCATATGGTGTCAGTATGATCAGCTGATGGCAAGTTTTGTTTTACAGCATAATGAGTGTCAGTTCTCCAAAAGGGTTCCTCAACCTGAAACATTGCCTCTGCTTTCTCTCTACAGGTGCTGGCACGCTTGCTGACTGTTTCCAGTAATATGTTTTGTTGTTTAATGAGTGCCATATTGTTTTGCTAAATGCTGCTTTGCCTACAGCTGTGTTGCTGCTTGCATCGGTAATCCTCATCAGGTCTGTGCAAGGGGTGGAGACACAACCATGCAGCTGGAGGTGGAAATTCTGCATTTGAGCTTTGTTTTAGCTTCAGACGTTGGTGTCTTAGTTACTACATCCTTGAGTGCAGCATCCAGCAATTTCTGGATTGGCGTGAATCGGTGAGGGAGGAGAATAGTTTCTTTGAGTAAAAGTGAAAAGGAATTTCCAATTCTTTTTCGTCTTCCAGTGAGATCACTAGCTTATGCGATCACTTTAATGTCTCCTCGCTAAGAAGAAATGAATTGCCAACATAGTTCAGAACTCCTTGTTTAAGCTCTTGACTTAACCAGCACTGATCTAAATATGTATAGTATATTTAAGGTGTCTTTATTTTAAAATTGAATGATGAGGCCTATTAACTTTCACCAGTACTTCAAGAAATTAAAGCATTTTTTTCTGCTCAAACATAGGTGGAATTTGACTTCCTGTGGCACAAGTGTAGCAAGCTCCGAATGCAGTGAGGAACTCTTCTCATCTGTTTCGTGCGGTGATCAGGAAGACTGCTATTCCCTGCTGGATGATCAGGAATTCACTCAGAATGCATCTTTTGACCTCTTTCCAGAGGGTAGTGTCTGTAGTGACGTATCTTCATCAATCAGTACCTATTGGGATTGGTCAGACAGTGAGTTTGAATGGCAGGTGAGCCAAAATTATTTTTCTTGCCTGAAGTTGTAGAATTGAATATTTGTACAGCTCGGAAAGTAGCCTTTATGCTCTTTGCACCAGTACTTCCTTAAGGAATTAGCCAGAAGTATTTCCTTTTCAAGTTTATATTGAGAGGATCTATTAAATCTGTTTGACGGCTCATTCACGCAAAGCATCATGATATCTGCGTATATCTCAGCTGTAGAAAAGATTAAGTAAAAATTTGCTAAATTCATCCTAAGAATTTGAAGTTTTGAAGAAAGAAAATTTTACAGAGCCGGCAAGTCTGTTAGATTTATTTTTCTTTTTGATTTAGAGAGAGTAGATAGTGAAAGAATTGTTGAATTTGTTGGTAAGTTGGCAATTAAGACAACTCACCACTGGGAGAAGCAGCAGACTGGTTTCACACTCACATGGTTTACTTAAGGACAGTGATGAATTAGTGCTGCATTATTTGAGCTGCTGTTTCTCAAATGGCTGTTTGACTCACTGCTCATCTCTGATGGATGCAAAAACTCAGCAAAGCAGGAGTCCTCCCAATGTTGTGACCAATATTTATCACTCAATCACCACCTAAACCAGATTATCTGGTCGCTGTCTCATTGCTGTTTGTGAAATCTTATTATGCTCAAATTTACTGTGCTGTTTGCAGTGAAATACTTTGAGATATATTCTGATCGTTCATTATGGTAGGCACGTTTTGCACCCCTTAAAGTGGATTTGGATGAGAATTTGAAAATAAAGACTATCAGTGCAAAGAAGAGATTTGGTTGTGAGCTGAAAAGCTGGCAGCACATACTTGAACCCATTTGCATTGTGATTTCTTTCATTCTGTATCAATATATTTATGGAGGTATGAATATGCATTTAATATTTTCAAGCAGAAAACTGATTTCTTGTGAGATTTACAAGAATGAGTGCCCAAGAGTCAATGCTGTACAAAGTCATGTTCATCTGAAGCAGGTTTTCCTTACCCCTGCTATAAGGAATTTTGAATGTAGGTTAGATTCAAATTTGTTTTAGAGTCAGAGTGTACGACATGAGGACCATGCCTTCGGTCTAACTCATGCTTGCCGACCAGACATCCCAATCTGATCTAGCTCCATTTTCCAGCATTTGTCCCATATCCCTCTACACCCTTCCTATTCATATACCCATCCAAATGCCTTTTTAATGTTGTAATTGTACTAGCCTTCACCACTTCCTCTGGCAGCTCATTGCATACACACACCACCATCTGTGTGAAAAGGTTGCCTCTTTTACATCTTTCCCCTCTTACCTTAAACCTAACCCTCAAGTTTTAGACTCCCCTACCCTAGGAAAGGCACCTTGGCTATTCATCCAATCCATACCCCTCATGATTTTATCATATCCAGAATAGGTCGATTACTACCAATTTTCCTTGAGCAAGTTCGCTTAGAAATGTGTGATTAATGCATTTTTCTTTTCCATAAAAGATTAGGCAAATAAACTCAACTCTTCACTTTCATGACAAATTTTATTGCATGAGCAGCCAAGATCAACAAGGTCCAAGATACAATTCCAAATCTGTTGAGATCAGCTTGCTGTTAGATATTAGTTGTTATTCCTCCTGAAATTTGTTATTCTTGCATCTGTCCTGGTGAATGCAAGATGGAAAGCTTCAACAGCCCATCTCTTTATCTTTGCAGCAATACTCAGTTGCTTATTAAAACAAGAATTTCAGGTTATTGTGTTGCATGGGTTGGCAGACGCCTTGCTGCTAACATCAGATCACGTATAAAAGGCTAACGGATGTTTTAGTGGGTGTTTTTGTTGTTCTCTCTCCCCTTAAAACAAACCATCAAATGTGCTGCTGGCAATCTCAGACCTGCAGTGGTCCTAGATTTGGAGCAGTGCTTGCAAGCCCATCTCAGATCATGTTTGCTGTCTGGACACCCTGGGTAAGCAAGAGAACATGATTCAGAGTTCCAGCCCCTCCTTTCTGCTTAAAATGTCTGCTTGAAGAAATGCATCTCATTTCATGCTGCAAAGCTCCCTTGGTGGAATAGCTTGCTGACTTTACTGTCAAAGGTAGTCAGCAATGCAGCAGTAGTCCAGTGAGAGATCAACGCCTTCAAAAGATGGATGGGGAGCATTGGGATGTTGTCTTGCTTTCTTTTGCAATGTGAGTAAGTGTTATAGCAAATTGTCAATGAGCTGTGATTATGAAATTTTTATTGAGCATGTTACTGTATGTTGCCAGAGGCTTTTCCACCTTAGCTTTGCCTTACTGACTTGAAGAGTTGAAAGATTTCAAAAGTCCTTTTCACTTGATGCACAATCATAGTTTTGTCTTTAGCAGAGTTTACACTTCATGAGATTGTGCATTAAATCTAAACGCTGATACTATTCTGAATGTAAGCATCAAAGGCGTGTCTTTTTTTATAGCTATTTCATATTAATTTGATCTTGAGGTTTTCTGTTTCCTTTCAAAGCTGCCTGGTAGTGATTTTGCAAGTGGAAGTGATGTCTTGTCTGATGTGGTTCCGAGTATTCCAAGTTCTCCTTGCCCTGTTCTAAAGCGAAGAAGCAAACAGCACAGAAGTTTAGATGAGCTTCCTTGGAGTGCAATGTCTAATGATGAGCAGGTATTTCGGGGGAGGGGTGGTGATATTCATTTCAAAGATTATTGTTTAATGTGGAGATTGCTAGGTTTTATGCTAAATTGACCCAGCTGTTCTTCAATGAATGAGAACAGACAATTCCACTTGATAAAAGGCTGGCTTAGAAATATATAAAGTATAACAACCGAAGATATATATTTAGTATTTTATCTTCTATATCAGTATCACAGCACAGTCATGTAACCTGATTTTCTTGAAGGAGGTACGGCTTTTAAAATTAATGTGAGCAGAACTTAAACATCTCTGTCATGCAAATGTTGTAATTTTCATTCAGTTAATGATGCAGTTTTCAAAAATGTTAGGAGTTGTGATTTTTCAAAATAAAATAATATTATTGAGGTTGACCTGAATGGTAGAGCAAGTGAGGACTGCAGATGCTGGAGATCAGAGCAGAAAAATGTGTTGCTGGAAAAGCGCAGCAGGTCAGGCAGCATCCAAGGAGCAGGAGAATCAACGTTTCAGGCATAAGCCCTTCTTCAGGAATGAGGAGGGTGTGCCAAGCAGGCTAAGATAAAAGGTAGGGAGGAGGGACTTCTTCCTTTCCCGCCAAACCAACCAGTACCCTTCCACTGACACCCTCCTTCGACTGACTGAACTGGTCCTCACTCTGAACAACTTCTCTTTCCAATCCTCCCACTTCCTCCAAACCAAAGGAGTAGCCATGGGCACCCGCATGGGCCCCAGCTATGCCTGCCTCTTCGTCGGATATGTGGAACAGTCCATCTTCCGCAGCTACACTGGCACCACCCCCCACCTTTTCCTCTGTCACATCGATGACTGTATCGGCGCTACCTCGTGATCCCACGAGGAGGTTGAACAGTTCATCCACTTTACTAACAC
>NC_057724.1:71110085-71112212 GCF_004010195.1 Chiloscyllium plagiosum | reverse complement strand
AGTCTTCTTCCCGACCTCTCCGCCCCCACCCCCTCTCTGGCCTATCACCCTCACCTTAACCTCCTTCCACCTATCGCATTCCCAATGCCCCTGCCCCAAGTCCCCCCTCCGTACCTTTTATCTGAGCCTGCTTGGCACACCCTCCTCATTCCTGAAGAAGGGCTTATGCCCGAAACTTCGATTCTCCTGCTCCTTGGATGCTGCCTGACCTGTTGACCTGAATGGTACCTAGAACAAGAACAAAAAACAAAGAAAAGCTACAGCCCAAGAATAGGCCCTTTGTCCCTCCAAGCCTGAACCGATCCAAATCTACTGTCTAAACCTATATCCCTCTGCTCTCCACCTACTCATTCATCTGTCCAGACGCATCTTAAATGAATCTACCGTGCCTGTCTCTACCACCTCTGCTGGCAATGCGTTCCAAACGCCCACCACCCTCTCTGTGAAGTATTTGCTGCGTGTATTCCCCTTAAACTTTTCACACCTCATCTTGAGAGCGTGACCTCTCATAATTGTATCCTTCACCCTGAGAAAAAGCTTATCTGTATCCACTCCGTTTATACCCTTCATGATTTTGTAAACCTCAATCAGGTCCCCCCTCAATCACCTTTTTTCTAATGAAAACAATCCTAACCTACTCAACCTCTCTTCATAGCTAGCACCCTCCATACCAGTCAACGGCACGGTGGCACAGTGGTTAGCACTGCTGCCTCACAGCGCCTGACACCCGGGTTCAATTCCCGCCTCAGGCGACTGACTGTGTGGAGTTTGCACATTCTCCCCGTGTCTGCGTGGGTTTCCTCCGGGTGCTCCGGTTTCCTCCCACAGTCCAAAGATGTGCAGGTCAGGTGAATTGGCCATGCTAAAAATTGCCCGTAGTGTTAGGTAAGGGGTAAATGTAGGGGTATGGGTGGGTTGCGCTTCGGCGGGGCGGTGTGGACTTGTTGGGCCGAAGGGCCTGTTTCCACACTGTAAGTAATCTAATCTAATCTAATCTAATCTAATCAACATCCTCGTTAAACCTTCTCTGCACCCTTCCCAAAGCGTCTACATCCTTTTGGTAATGTGGCGACCAGACCTGTACACAATATTGTAAATGTGGTCGAACCAATATCTTGTACAATTTTGACATGACTTGCCAGCTCTTATACTCAATACCCCATCCAAGGAAGGCAAGCATACTTATGCCCGAAACGTCGATTCTCCTGTTCCCTGAATGCTGCCTGACCTGCTGCGCTTTTCCAGCAACACATTTTCAGCTCTGATCTCCAGCATCTGCAGACCTCACTTTCTCCTCAAGCATACTATATGCTTTCTTGACCACTCCATCCATCTGTGCAGCAACCTTCAGGGTACAATGGACCTGCACTCCCAGATCTCTCTGCCCATCAACTTTTCCCAAGGTTCTTCCGTTCATTGTATAATTCGCTCTAGAATTAGACTTGCCTAAATGCATCACCTCACATTTGTCTGGATTGAAATCCATCTGCCACTTTTCTGTCCAACTCACCCCAGTCTGTCTATACCCTCCTGTATTCTCTGACAGTTCCTTATGCTTTCTGCTACTCCGCCACTCTTCGTGTCATCTGCAAACTCACTGATCATACCAACAGTGCCCTTTTCCAGATCATTTATGTATATCACAAACAACAGTGACCCCAACACTGACACCTGTGGGACACCACTGGTCACCTTTCTCCATTTCGAGAAACTCCCTTCAGCTACTACTCTCTGTCTCCTGTTGCTCAACCAATTCTTTATCCACCTAGCTAGAACACCCTGCACACCATGTGACTTCACTTTCTCTATTAGTTTACCATGGGGAACCTTATCAAACACCTTACTAAAGTCCATGTATATGACATCAACAGCCCTTCCTTCATCTATCAACTTGGTCACTTCCTCAAAGAACTCTATTAAGTTGGTAAGATACAGTCTCCCCCACACATAACCATGTTGCTATCACTGATAAGCCCATTCTTTTCTAAATATAAATAGATCCTATCCCTCAGTACCTTCTCCAGCAACTTTCCCACCACCAACGTCATGCTCACTGGTCTGTCATTACCTGGAATGTACAGGAGGACAACATGAGCAACCCTCCAGTCCTCTGGCACCTCACCTGTA